>NW_024582805.1:249158-259158 GCF_018398535.1 Haplochromis burtoni
CTGCTCCAGTTTCCATTTGTTCAAGCCTGCAGACGACTTTTCTCTTACAGTCGGCTCGACTTCGAAAACAAATAAATCACGACACACGGATTAGTCGATGACGTGTTTGCGGTCGAACACTGTCAGAGACAAACCTGCGAGTGCGCACACGTCTGTTACGTCTCCATAACAGTCGAGTTAGATGACAAAGACGACCCAGAGAGGAAGGATTAAAAACCAGTCTGGGATAATAAAACACGAGGAGGAGGGAGCTGAACGCTGCTGCTGCTGCAGGATCAATGCTGGGATCAATAGAGGAGGATCTGGCTCCTCCCACCTCGTCCTCTGGGTTAAATAAGCTTGTAAACACCTACACGCTGACCTCACGCCAATCCTATCCCATCTCCCAAACTCCCGACCTTAGCCGACCTCTCGCCCGCTGCTGTGCATGTTTTAGCTGTGAGGAGACGAGCTGTCACCCAGAGGACTGGCTGATGGAGAGCGAGCACCACTCCCGTCTCCATCCGCACGCCTCCGTCCTCTCGGCTTTAATTCCAGCATGTCTCATCTATCTTTGCCTTTGCTTTGTTTACCCCTGAAAAACATTCGCTGAGGGTCATCACGCAGGATTTCCACCATGACATTAATACTAAAGAGCCGTTGAGCGTTTCGTTCCAACGCTGCTCCTGCTGCAAGCACACAGTGTCCTGGCCTAGTCTGGGAAGCCCACCTGGATGAGGCTGCTTTGATACCTGAACCTGAAGCTACACAAGCGTAAGGTTGCATTAAAGGGGAAGTGTGCTCATATCACTGAATATTCATGCAAACTGCTGCAGTGAAACAGCGAGGAGAGTATAAGTAATCCGTGTAAGCACTGGCTCAGGCTTCAGACAGCTTTAAACTCAACTCTGATTTGCAGGAACGGGGATATCCTCAATCCTGTTAAGTCTGACATCGACATCCATTTCTGGCTCCTTGGGTTCCATAAACAAACACACCCGAGGCTCAGCTGATAGTTAGAGCTTCTCAGTGTTTCAGTGGTTCTCGTGCACCTCAGGTGTTTCGAGCTGCTCGTGCTTTCCTTCCTTTGGACCTCACTGCCGCCTGGTGGCCTCCTGGACCGCATTCTTAAAGTTACAGTGAAAAGCTAAAAACACAGACTCTCGAATTACAGCTGAAAGTCTGCACTTTTGTTTGATTTCAGTCCTGTGTGGTGCAGTGCAGAGACAAAACTACAAACGTGTGTGTGTCCAGCTGATTATGGACCAAACTGTGTCAAAGAATAACTTGATTGTTTCATGATTACACTAGAAACATGGATAATGTCCATAACAGCAGCACAGTGCTGAGGTAACTGTGTGAATCCATTCGGCTCCCGAAAATGTGAAGCAAACTTAAATGGGTTTGACTAGAATGCATGAATCTGGACCTCAGTAGACGCCACAGAGTAAATGAGGTCAGGTCAGAGTTAGCGAGAGCAGCAGATCTATCAGGATGAAAATCAATTTGGATTCGATGCAGGAAGCAGAGCAGCCTGAAGCAACGACCTTATCGAAGGAGCGGCTCATCCTCCGGGGAGCACGAGCGCGCTCTTGTGTTTGAGCTGCAGCGTAAATCACGCACTGTCTCGTTACTTCTCACGGGAAGCTTCACCCCTGGTACACGAGCCCACCTGACCCCGGGCTGACCTCCATTGATCTGCAACCTTTTAATATATGTATGAGGTCGTAAATGTGCGCCGAGCCTTCAGGAAAAAATTGGTTTGCACTGATTTTATCGACGAATGAGAGAAAGGTTTACTGCGGAGCAGACGGCGCATCCTGCATGACTTTTAAGGTCACTGCGTAGAACATCCACGCTCATCCACCCGCCTGATCTAAAGGCACAAATTTACATCTCTGCGGCTGAATGATGACCTAATCTCTTTCCTGTCAGCTCCCCACTTGACCCTATTTGACCTCTGACCTCTTTATGGCCTGCAGGGTGTTTCTCCAGGATCTTCAGGGTGTAATTGGTTCTCTGGCCTTTGCTGTTGAACTCGATGTGACCTGTCAGACCGTCGTACTCCACCTGATGACACACGGGCAAACACCAAAGAGCAGGTTAGCAGGTTAGCTAGGTGCAAAGCTAACTGAACGTTGTGCTATATTAAAGTAATAATAAGATAATATCAGTAGATGGAATACAAACGTTAGTCTACTTTTAATTCTACTCAGCTTCAATGTGAAGAATAAGAAGGAAAATAAAAGCACATCTATTTCCTGTTGATAACGACATGTAAAGAACAGCATGACGCTGCAGTGACATCACCCGCTGATGTCACCATCTTTGTGACGGGCACCTAAGGTGGTCATGTGTCATCATGAGGTAACACGCCCTGAGGCAGGGCGGCTAATTTAAGTTTAAAGAGATGAAATTACTACTGAGTTCAGCTCATCAGTGCGGTTTCTCCTGGTGGGAAAATTAACCACGCCCCCCACCCTGAAGCATGACCTGCTTTATCATCTGTTTTAGTGAAAGAGGACCTTAATGTCCGCACTCAGTAAGACCTCAAACTAGCAAACGAGCTCGTTGACTCATTAGGACGGCGCTTATGGAGGCCATAAATCAGTGAGCCGTACACTTCTTTGTACAGCCAGAGTCGCCTCCTGCTGCTCAAGCGGCACTTCCACATCAGACCCAAAGGCTACAGTCATCTTTTATATACAGTCTTTGCATGGAGTGACTGCAAACCATCCTGTCAGTGCTAACCTGAGGGTGAGAGAGCTTCACTCCCTGGACTCTCTCTCCAGTAAACTGTTAGCCGGTTTAGCTGCACAGACTTGTTAGCAGCTAGATGACACTCGGCATCTTTATACGGAACAACAGACTGCGTTGGCGTTCACGTTAAGGATGCAGAAAATCTGGGAAAGATGTTTACAGCAGCTCAATGTGAAGCTTTATTACAGGCTGCACTTTAATCTGACACACACACGTTTTCATATCTTTGTGGGACATCTCATTGACATAATGCTTTCCCAAGCTGCTAACCTTAACCATCAATGAACCCCGAGCCTAACCATCACCATAACCTAAATGTAAGCCTGACACTTTGAGTCTCAAACACGCCCTTAAGCTCATGGGAACTGGGATTTAGGTCCCCACACAGATATCAATGCATGCTCTCACACACACACACTGGAAATAGAAACTGAGACAACAGGAGAGACAGACAGTTCATCAGATCAGTGACGCTGCTGCTGCTGGTGTGTGTGTGTGTGTGTGTGTGTGTGTGTGTGTGTGTGCAGGAATGTGCAAATAAGTGTGAGAGATGTGCAGCCAAGCGTGCATTTTGTTCCTTAGTTTATGTGAGTTATGTGTAATCGAGTGCACATACACTATGAACGGGTGTGTGCGTGTATCTGTGTGTGTCTGTGTGTGTGTGCGTGCGCACCACTCAAGATGAATTACATCCCAAAAACAATGTGGCGAGAGAGACGGGGAGAGGGAGCGCGGTCTCTGGTTGCTGCCAGGCTCAGTGCAGAGATGATGAAGTGATGCTCGGAGAGCAAGCAAAACAAATGGAGAGAGGGAGCGGCATCCTCAGAGGATGGAAAAAACAAGAAGTGGCAGACAGACAAAGACGGGGGAAGAGGAAGACAGGAATAAATCAAATGGACATGAAAATGAAAGAAGGAAGGAGGGAGGAGGCCTCCTTCCACGGGTGCAGCTCTGCAGCAGCTCGCCGTGTTAAAACCAACAAGTCCTCTAAATGCTGCAGTGCTGAACGCTCCTGCTGCGAGCTCAAATCCCTGCCAGTGTTTCCACTGAAATATGAAGTGTTTCATACCAGCAGCATCCACACCCACCTACAGCCAAGTTCACGCCTTCTACTGAGTCCCTGCCTATTTGGAAAAAACAGCTTTCAAAGCTTTTAAAAAGCTGAAATGTCAGAGACCACACGGCTGCATGGGAACCAAACCTACACCAGCACAGAGGTGAAACCAGCGTGCTGCTGTACTGGCTCGTCCTCCAGTGAGCTTTTTAAACTGGAAACACTGCTGTTAGCACTTCCATCCTTTGGCCTGTTCAGTGAATGGAAGCAGAAGAAGAAGAGCTGTGCTCGCTGCTGCTGAGACGACAGTAAACTGTGAGCCCTTCATCCCTACATTACCCATAATGCCTTTCTGTGAGATGTCTGTGGGCCTCCTCTGATAATGCGTGAGGTGTGTCTGTGTGTGTTTACCATGCGCAGGTAGTTCATGAGGCTGGTGCCGTGCTGCCAGATGAGCGGGGAGGTGCAGCTCAGCGGCTTCACGCCGATCTCCTGACTGCGGTTCAGCTCTCGCACGGCGCTCACCACCACGTGAACGGCGTCGAACATCAGTGCTGACGACAGCTGAGACAGACACGGGTGAAAACATTAAAGCATGAATGGGTTCAATAACTGACACAGCAGAGCGCTCTGATGTCGCAGTGGAGGGGCTGCCTGTGTGCTCGAACTTTTCCGTCTCTGTGAGGAATAAATACGACGACTTCCATCAGCGCCGTTTTACTCTGAGAGACTAACCAGTGTCAGCTGCTTCTCCCAGCCGGACACAAATGTGTCGCTCTCAGTCCGACACTCGTGAATGATCTCTGCAGCTCGGCCTCTACGAGAACATCTTCCTAATGTGTTTCACATCTGAACCCTATGAGTGATGCACAGATCTGGACTGTCCATAACCCAACTGTATTCATGTAAATGATGAAGGGTGATGACGGAGGATGCTGGTACATCTGCACTCTGTTGGTTTTAATGCATCTGTCTGATGCACACGAGTCACAGAGTTCTGACATCACGCCGTTCAGCAGGTAGCTTGCTTGCTCATATTTTGCTTCCAAAAAGCAAAATGTTCTTGAGCAACAGTTCTTCAGCTTTCTGACGGTATTTCAAAGTTCGTCTGTCGGTCCAGTCCTGGTGCCTGACCATTTGTTTCTGTCCGTTAAGCCTCTGAAGCCTCAGAGTTCACACTGAGCTGAAGGATGAAGCTGCTCACACCAAATATTCAAACTCTGTTCTTGCCTATTATTATTCCATGTATGTTTGCATATGTTATAATGAACCTCCAGGATTCCTGCAAAATCTAAAGAAATGAATGGTGACTTAAGACTTTTGCACAGTGCTTTAGTGTGACTGAACTCCTATTAGCCATTAAGAGTACTGGGTGAAGTTAAGAGCTTAAAAGCTGAGATCAGAATAACATCAAGAACAATCTGCTGCATGTGTCCTGTTCATTCAGCATGCTCTCCTCCACATTCCCCACTGCAGCCCACAAAGCTGCACAAGACCAAAACTCCCAGAAACAAGAATAAAAAGCTGTGTTTGTTGGTGCTCCTACAGCTGAAGACGCCGGGGTATTGATAGCAAGAAGAGGAAAATTAAAGCCCTCCTGCTATCAGCGGCTCTCAGCGCTGGGCTCAGCAATCGACTCAGTGATCCTATCACAGTCTGACGTTCTGGTCTGTTTGGTCAGTTGTCAATCAAACTGACACTCTGAGGGAATCAGACAAATTGTACGGAGGCAGAGCGGCACAGTCTGTCAGCGGCTGATAAAGAAGACGGATGTATGACCGAGTGTGATTGGAGTTCTCTCCGAGTCGATAGTTTCAGGGCTGGATGACAATAACTAATTACAGACTGAAGAGAGACAGATAGACGAAGTGAAATCAGAGGCAGGAAGAGTGAGTTCTGGTTACTCTCAGTCCCAGGTTTGCTCCGCCTCCTCCAACATGGACCATAACTTTACTGAGGAGACACCGGGCTGTAACCAACATGCCGGCACAAGTGATTCTCACACAAGTGTTGGGACTCATTATTTGTAGTTTTGGCTCTATCCTCAAAGATTCCAGATGTGACTGAAGGACAGCTTTTAGTCCAGGTGTTACTGCAGGTAAGGAGGGGTTACTGCAGGTAAGGAGGGGTTACTGCAGGTAAGGAGGTGTTACTGCAGGTAAGGAGGGGTTACTGCAGGTAAGGAGGTGTTACTGCAGGTAAGGAGGGGTTACTGCAGGTAAGGAGGTGTTACTGCAGGCAACGAGGGGTTACTGCAGGTAACAAGATGTTACTGCAGGTAAGGAGGTGTTACTGCAGGTAAGGAGGTGTTACTGCAGGTAACGAGATGTTACTGCAGGTAAGGAGGTGTTACTGCAGGTAAGGAGGTGTTACTGCAGGTAACGAGATGTTACTGCAGGTAAGGAGGTGTTACTGCAGGTAACGAGATGTTACTGCAGGTAAGGAGGTGTTACTGCAGGTAAGGAGGTGTTACTGCAGGTAAGGAGGTGTTACTGCAGGTAACGAGATGTTACTGCCAGTAAGGAGGATGTTACTGGCGATACAAGTGGCAACGTACTCCTAACGGCCGCACCTTGCCGTAAGCGAGGTCGGTCTCACTGCACGTCACACGATGTATGTCTACTTAGCAGGTAATGGGAGTGTCGTGTACTGCAGGTACACCGGGCACGGGTGTTTCACCGTAGCAAGCCGGTACTTGGAAACGAAGAATATTTACTTACTATAGTAAACTGGATTTCAAAGGGCAGGGCATGTACTGCACGGTAAGGAGGTGCTGCCACTGCATGAGTAACGAGATCGTTGACTGAGGTAAGGAGAGGAGCGCGGCAGCTAGGATATATCAATGTCAGAAGTGTACTAGCCGAGGGGGTTTTTATCCTATACTTCATGGGGGTTAATGTGTCATGCGGTTAGACACTGCAGGTAAGGAGGGGTAATCTGCAGGTAAGAGGATGTTACTGCAGGTAAGGAGGGTTACTGCAGGTAAGGAGGTGTTACTGCAGGTAAGAGAGGGTAGTTACTGCAGGTAACGGATGGTTACTGCAGGTAAGCGAGGTGTTACTGCAGGTGGATTACTCAAACAGATGTTACTGCAGGTAAGGAGGTGTTACTGCAGGTAAGGAGGTGTTACTGCAGGTAACGAGATGTTACTGCAGGTAACGAGATGTTACTGCAGGTAACGAGATGTTACTGCAGGTAACGGAGGTGTTACTGCAGGTAACGAGATGTTACTGCAGGTAAGGAGGTGTTACTGCAGGTACATACAGGTAGATGTTACTGCAGGTAAGGAGGTGTTACTGCAGGTAAGATGCGCAGGTAAGGGTTACTGCAGGTAACGAGATGTTACTGCAGGTAAGGAGGGGTTACTGCAGGTAACGAGATGTTACTGCAGGTAAGGAGGTGTTACTGCAGGTAACGGATGTTACTGCAGGTAAGGAGGTGTTACTGCAGGTAAGGAGGTGTTACTGCAGGTAACAAGTAGATAGGGGTTACTGCAGGTAACGAGATGTTACTGCAGGTAAGGAGGTGTTACTGCAGGTAAGGAGGTGTTACTGCAGGTAAGGAGGGTTACTGCAGGTAACGAGATGTTACTGCAGGTAAGGAGGGTTACTGCAGGTAAGAGATGTTACTGCAGGTAAGGAGGGGTTACTGCAGGTAAGGAGGTGTTACTGCAGGTAAGGAGGGGTTACTGCAGGTAAGGAGGTTACTGCAGGTAAGGAGGTTACTGCAGGTAAGGAGGTGTTACTGCAGGTAAGGAGGTGTTACTGCAGGTAACGAGATGTTACTGCAGGTAAGGAGGTGTTACTGCAGGTAAGGAGGTGTTACTGCAGGTAAGGAGGTGTTACTGCAGGTAAGGAGGTTACTGCAGGTAACGAGATGTTACTGCAGGTAAGGAGGTGTTACTGCAGGTAAGGAGGTTACTGCAGGTAAGGAGGTGTTACTGCAGGTAAGGAGGGTTACTGCAGGTAAGGAGGGGTTACTGCAGGTAAGGAGGGGTTACTGCAGGTAAGGAGGGGTTACTGCAGGTAAGGAGGGTTACTGCAGGTAGAGATGTTACTGCAGGTAAGGATGTTACTGCAGGTAAGGAGGTGTTACTGCAGGTAAGGAGGTGTTACTGCAGGTAACGAGATGTTACTGCAGGTAAGGAGGTGTTACTGCAGGTAAGGAGGTGTTACTGCAGGTAACGAGATGTTACTGCAGGTAAGGAGGTGTTACTGCAGGTAAGGAGGTGTTACTGCAGGTAAGGAGGTGTTACTGCAGGTAACGAGATGTTACTGCAGGTAAGGAGGGGTTACTGCAGGTAACGAGATGTTACTGCAGGTAAGGAGGGGTTACTGCAGGTAACGAGATGTTACTGATCGTCCTTCGTATTGTAAATCCTGTGTTTCCATCCATGAAGGTGTTTCCTGGTTGCAGACCTGTCAGCCTCCTCCAGAGGTCCTCTGTGAAATAAATGACTCTGTGGTCTCTCAGGTCTGTTGGTGTTGCTGAGCTGCTCGGTGCGTTGCTTTGTGTCCTAATTAACTGTTAGTTCATTTCATGAATCAAGAAATGAATCGTAAGTACAGTACTACTTAAGTATAGCATAGTGACAGTGATTTGCTTTGGGCTTCCGTTTGTCTTCGTCCTGAAAACAAACCTCAGGTATTAAATCTCACTTTGTGTCATTTCAGTTGGGAACTTTTCTTCTTTTCTAATTGTTCAGTAACATCCATAAACATCCCAATCACAAAGTTCATCATGAAATCCATCCGGCACTTTAAGTGAATAGATATGAGCAATAACCCCGGGGATACGATGCTGTTTGCAGTGACTGAGGCAAACTCGTTGTTGTCATAACTGTTATCTTTATTAAAGCTGGCCTTATCACTCTGCTGATCTCAGAGCTGCAGATGAGACAAAGCGCTCTGATGGGACAGATTTGCCCTGATGTGTCTATTTATTATGGATCAGGGCAAAGACGCAGACACAGTGACAGACGAAGACGCTCTCCGGGCTGAACCTGCTGTAGATGACTTACTTACCTTAGCATCTCTAAATATCACACCTTGATCTGCTGATTAACACCTCTCATTATCCCAGGATCATAATTTAGCTGCTTCATTATGTCGAGCACTGACACTGAAATATTGTGTGGCTGTGGCACAGCAAAGGGCAAGCTAACATTTCACAAACATCAGGATTTGTGCTGGCCTTTTCCCCACGTGCAAGAGAAGCTTGGTATCCAAGCAACTGTGCAGAAGTCATTAGACGGAAGCGTTTCTTCATTCTTACTCTTTACTGACTTCTTTCTTTCCTGTGTCAGGTTGGTAGTTAGCACAGAGATCTACTGTCCTCTGCACAAATGTGGGGGTCCACCTGATCCACCTGAACACCATGTAGTGAGTCAGCCTACAGCTCAGCTCCTGTAGAGGAAGACGGGGGTTCTTATCGACTGCTCCTCCAGGTCTCCAGGCTGGAACAGTTAACTATAACTATACTGGGCATGTCTCCACCTCATGGACCAGCTCAGGCTCCTCCTCTCAGGGCCAGCACATGTATTACTATCCTGCAATATTACAGCATGGCTGACCGAAGCACTGTGCTTCCAGCACACCTTACAGCCAACGCTTCCAACGCCTCTGTGATGTTGAGGCGCGCTTCACGGTGATAAATAGATCACTGATTGGTTGACTTCGTTTGCAAACATCACATATCTCAGGAAACCCAAAGAGCAGCTTGTGACACAGTGACCCACATTTGTGCAGGAGGCTGAAGGTTAGCCTGTGTACGGCGGAGACACGCTGCTCAGTAACTGTGTCAAAAGGACACCAGTCTCACTGCGTGTGAATAATGGGCACTGTTTCGAGGACCCGTGAGCAGCTCGTCGGCCTCTCTTTGTGCAAACTAAGCCTACTCACACCTTTCATCGATTCATTTCTGACTTTCTGCTTTTGCTTCTTCTCTAAAAGCTACATCTGCATTTGAACCTTTAAGCTGAATAAAGACAAGAAGTCTTTTAAGCACTGAGGATATCTTCTAACGGTTCTGATAGTGTGGCAGTAGATGAGGTGAGGTGAGACGCTCTCGGGGTCGTACTCTGTCCCGTCTCACCGCGGGTCCCGGGTACGGGCTGACGTCGCAGCCCTCCCTCCAGGACAGGTTGAGGCTCCTGATGAACTCCAGGTAGAAAGGATGGCTGATGTTCAGCATGGAGAAGCCCACGAT
>NW_024582805.1:264158-275767 GCF_018398535.1 Haplochromis burtoni
GACCCAGGCGGAGTCTGATGTTAACCAATCACAACCCAGGACTCAGGCTGGACCTTTTTACTCATTTGAGTTTTCTGCGCTGACGACAACAACATGACGATGATGATGTGCAGGCCGACGTATCTTTGGCACTCTCTGCCCTTCAGCTTGTTTGGGTTCGTGTGCTGACGTTTATCATTTCGTTTAAAAATGATGTGAAGAGTGTAACTCTGGAAAGGCGTGCGGTCAGCGGCCGTCAGTCTGGCGTGCTGCTGCACGGACAGGTTGTCATCATCGTTATTTGGCAGCGCGAAAACGTTTTGGCTCAGATTCTCTCCCGTCTGCAGAAAAGAGTCTGTGGAGGGCGCGAGGTCGGGACTCAAACATCCCGAGAATATTCACACGGCGACTCTTCTGGGCCCGGCTGTTTAGCACCGGGGCTGACCTGCCTGTGAGGTCAGCATCCGTCCACCTCAATCCCTCCGAGCGGCGTCCCCGCCTCCTGGGAAACTGCTGCTGTTGTTGTTGCTGCTGCCAAATCAATTTCAGCTGCAGCCAAGTGCGCTGTCAGACGGCCGGCCTGCCAGCCGTGACGGAGAGCAGTTGGCTGGAGGAGCGGCAGCGAGCGGCCAGCGCCACCGGGGGAGGAAACACTGCGACAGCATCCCGGGACACAGAGTGCAGCACACCGACGCAGGAAGTTAAGGAATAACAGGGCGGGACAAGGTCGGGGTGAGGAAGACGTGCACCGTCTCCACCATCGTTTCAATCTGCGACGTTTAAAGAGCAATCAGGAAGATTTACAACCTTTCCTGCCACATTCACAAGAACGTAGCCGCCATATATCTGCAGAGGGTTGATGAGGCTGCTGATCGATACCATGACTCACCGATGACTTCACCCAGACGCCACGCAGTTAGAAACTCGCTTCATGGAACTTCAGGACGCCAAGCTCCTCGCCGAGGCCAAATTAACCTTCTACAAAGCACCGACACACAAAACAGCCTCTGAGCCACACCAGCTGCCGCACACTGTTTAATGGTTGCACCCTGACCTACAACACTGTCCTTTACCCCAACGGCAACATTCAAGCACAAAAACACACGAAACGACCACAAAGAGAGGAAAAATGTCCAAAAACACAAGAATCAGAACCAGAAACCAAACAAACACTAAGAGAAGTGAAAATGAAATATTAAAGAGACAAAAACAAGACAAAACTACCATGATGCAGGTAAGTAAAGGAGGCGGTCCTGATGTCATCACAACCACTCCAACCACTTCACTGAAATTCAGTCAACTTCCTCCGATGCTGTTTGACTCTCTCACACACTCACATGGAGCCACGTTTTCAGCAGCACAAAGCCTCAAACATATTTCCACACGTACATCTGAGATGATAGAAATGCACCGTCCCCGTGTTCGTGCACTGACAGCAGGCGATCAGCCCACCTGGCTAAACTGAGCAAGTGTCCAGCAGCCTAACCAAACCCAGTTCCATGTGTCCAGTGCAAAGCAGAGCACAGCAGCCTCACTGGAAGCGGTCCAGATGATCCTGGACGTGATAGGGCAAAGCTTTCTCTCCGATCAGTCCCGACTAAACCCTGCAACCAGGAGGTTTCATGTCTAGCATGCTGTTCAAACCTTCTGTTTGTGGGGAACAGCCAATCAGAAAACAGCTTGTTTCATACAAATGATAAATGTAGAGACCACTGAGTCCTTCCTCGTGGTGAAACGGCGATGAACTCGGCGCCCTGAAGTCAGCCTGTCACAGTCAGCCGAGCGTGTTTATGGCAAAGTTAAAGGTAGGTCAGAGACGGCAGGTGTGTGTGGAAGTGTTGAGAAATCATTTTCATTTTGGTTCCCTTCCACGGTTCTACTGGGGGGGTGATTTCGTCCTTGGTCTGCGAACGCGGCGTCAAGCCCCCGCGCAAACGGCGCCGTTAAAGAATGTGACACGACAGTATTTAGAGTCGAGGCGGAGATCGAGACGAGTTATTATCCACACAAAGTCTCTCGTACAAGGGCACAATACCGAACAGCAAAATTCTAATGATGACAAACGGCGGCGAGACAAGCGTGCATCCGTGATGAGCACCGAGAGACGAGGAGAGCGGAGGGGGAGGACATGCGTGACACGAGGGAGGTGACAGAGTTTAGTTTCAGCACGTGACCTACAAACATCCCGAAGGAACGCAGCGGCACAGAGAGCATGGAAAAAAGAGACGAGTAAGAACGAGAAAAGAGTGAAAGAAGAGGAGAGAAGCAAAGGGCCAGAGAGGAAGCAGGAAGCAGTCGGAACGAACCGCCACAGATTCAGACGAGAAGACGAGCAGCGAAAGGCGAGAAAGAAGAAAGTGTTGGCAGAAGAAGGAGAAACAAAATGAATAAACAAGCCAAGAAAGAAGGAGGCAAAATAGAGACTATAACAGAGGAGGAGACTGAAGTAATGAGAAAATATGGCCACAAGCAGCAATAATGGGCTCACGAGCAGACGTTTGAACGTAGTGTCTGCTGACCTCACTGCGCCCGTGAGAGCTCGCCACATGCAGGAGTTACTATTTCAGTTACTGTCTGCAAGTGCGGCCGGATTGGCTCAGGATTTGAACCGACGGCCTCCTCTGGCTGACGACAGCACCTCTGGAAAGGCTTCATGCTCACAGGGATACCTGATACCTGCAGGTCTGACAGCAGCAGGTGCGTCACTCCTGTTTCCACCTGGAGACAGCAGCCGCCTCATTGTTCTGACACACAACACAACACTACACACAACACACTAACTACACAAGACAACACATTATCTACACACTCTAAACACGCTAAACCTCACAAATCTCTCACATCTCAAAACTCGCTCCCTCTTCCTAAACAACCAAACATCACGTCACCATATCATTTTTCATCTCGTGATCACCGTCCGCGGGAGCACAGCTGCTTAAAGCTGCAGCGTCCAGATTACTTACAGCTGCTTCCGTGCTGATATAAGATGCTGTAAGCTGAACACAGCTTCACCCGTCTGTTTGTTGAAAAATAGCAACGCGACAGCATTTTCTTGTTGGTAACGGTAACGGCGTTGTAACGATAGGAATAGTAATTAGTTAGATTACTCGTTACTGAAAAAAGTAACGCTGTTAGTAACGTTATTCCCATCACTGCAGGCGACACAAACAAGGATGGAAGGAGAACAGATGGAAGAGATAGAGGACAGAAAAGGAAATGAAACTGAGGAGAAGAAAGTGGGAAAAAGATCAGGCAACGGATCATCTTTAGGAAAGGAAACAAGAAAAACAGGAAAGGAAAGGTAGGCAGGTCTACAGCATTGAGTCACCAGCATAAATGTGGCTGGTGGGTCACGTACAGAGCAAAATAATGTCGATCCCTGAGCGATTCCTTTATCAGCCGTTATCAATAGTATCAAAGCCTGTGGACAAGAAAGCTGTGCAGGAGGAGGAGGTTAAAAATGGGTCACTAAGTGATGAAGATGAAGAATCAGACGATTATGAAAACCACTAAGAAGCATCTTCTTCATGGAAGGAATTGAAGGACCGGTGAAGATGAGCAGAATCCAACTAAGTGGCGAGCAATGAAGGTGAAGGCGAGGTGTGGAGCTCTTACCATGGTGGTGAGGATGTACTTGTAGAAGGCGGACGTCATCCCCAACTCGTTAGCCTGCAGAAGAGCAGAAGAAACGCTAAGCATCCTCCGTGGAAACGAGCCAGAGTTTATTTAAAAAGGAACCATCGCTCCAACTTAATAACAGCCTGGAAACCGTGGTTACCGTCTCCAGGACGCGTCAGTGATGAAAGACGTTTCAGGGAGATGATAATAACGGCAGCGTGCTCTCAGGTGAAAAGACATTTAAACTGGGCTGAATTTAGCTAAAAATACAAGAGCAAGCAGGAAACTGGAATATCTTTCAACGTTATGATGCGACACACGGGAGAACAGCAGATTCCCCACAGCAGGAGTCAGTGTGGACAGCCAACATACATATCTTTGTGAAGTTCACGGTGAAAACCTGGTAGCAGCAGACCCTTGGAGTACTTTTCTATGTTTGAATGTTTTCTGCTCGACCAGAGACTCAAACTCAGTCACAGCTCAGCTGATCTCGGGCACGCTCACCTTCCACACGTACGGGACGTCGGCTCCGACAGGCAGCGGAGGATTTAACCTGGCATCCTCACACCGCAGAGCCTGCACGCCGCTTCACTTATTAATCCATTAACCTTCTGCACACTGTCAGCTTACATCTCCTTCAGCCTGAAGCAGCAGCCCAACTTGAAAAGTCCTGACTGAGTTTACTCAGTAATTTTGAATTTTAAACTTCCTGCACCCCCCCCAAGGTTACTGCTATGAGAGGGAAACTGCAACCTGCCAAACGCAGGTCGATTTAGCCCGTGGCTTAAAAGTCTGTCGACGCTCACAGCCAGTTTGGCACAAAACCAGCCCAGCGTGTCTGAAGGTCCTGTTCCACCCTGTAAACAGCAGAGAGGAAGAAGACGCTTCCAGAACAGGAACCAGGGCTGCACACAGGCAGACATTTAACAACACGTTCAAACACTGCCACATGTTTTATTGTGCCACATGATACAGGTGTGCACAATCACTCTGCATTTGCATCGGATACGTCTGCACCAGTGTTGCCAACTCCTCAGTAAGGAAAATCGCTATTGGCTGTCCTAAAAGTCGCTAGAAGTCGCTAAATGACGTCATCACCTAATTTGCATAATTGGTCATGCTAATATAATTGTAACCTACGCTGTTGGAGAGAGAAATAACATCGTGGAAGAGACATAAAGTGAGCAAAAAACGTCCTAAATGCAGTCTCCTGTCCTGATTGCAGCTGGCGGAGGACTATCCTCCGCCTGGGAGCGCTTTAGCACGGGTGAGGTGCCCACGGCAGCACCGCAGCTTGTTGAGAGTAGGAGCAACACGCCCTTTCACGTCAAAAAGTCGTCATAAATAAGTCTCCAATAACACCAGAAAAAGTCGCCAGATTTGTCGCTAGTCGCTTTTTAGAAAAAAAGTCGCTAAGGGGGTCTGAAAACTCGCTAAATATAGCGACAAAGTCGCTAAGTTGGCAACACTGGTCTGCACATGTTTGGGACATTAGCTGCAGTCGGTGGGACCACGCCCCGCTAAAGCTAGCTGAAGTCAGAGAGGCATGTGCAGATACGGCGCCGCGTGGCAGACAGATCTCAGTGTGACGGGCACGCATCGTGTCTGACCTGCAGAACTTTTTCCACCTGACGTGTCCTGATCTGCTCTGTATGCACAAAGTGGGCGTGTCATGCTGTGATCGTGGTTTTAAAATGATTAGTGTTGTCGTGCTAGCAGAGGGTTTTCATATTTCCTGTATTTTAGGATTAAATCTCAGCTCCGTTCCTCTTCTCTCACGCTGTGCTCCTGAGCATCAATTAAACCCTAAAAACTCTGTTGTTCCTTATTCTTCTTATTTAACCTGCACTTCTGTACTCAGTGGTGATTTTGCACTGCAGCGCCCATTAAGCTTTGGCTCATGACACCGCCGAGCGCATCGCTGCCAAGTCCGTGAATTTATTGCTGACTTCACACGAGCCGATTTTGGAAACATGGTTTTTTAGCTTCTCTAAAGCCGGCTGAGATTATTCATTGCAGTTTCCTCTTACATGGATCGAATGTGCCATTTCAAACCTTCTGCTGCAGCTACGATGAACCGTACGGACGAACAGAGTCGTCGACTCCTTTTGACTGAAAGTAGAAAAGCATCAGACGTAAGAAGCTGCGCGAGCGCGCTGATGCAAACGGCTGACCTTCCTGAGGATGTGATACGAGATGGAGGCGTTGGCGTCAATGATGATGGTGGCCACTTTGTCATCACGTATCTCCTTCAGCAGGGGGGTGGGGTCCAGACTGTCGTCCAGCATCCGCACCGACAGCGTCTCCCTGGAGATGAGGAAGCGGCGGACCAGCTCCTCCAATCGCAGCAGACCTACGGGGCAGGAAAAGAAGCATGAGTCACACACGTGTCTGAGCGATGGCGGACTGCGGTTCCCAGTCAGAAACACTTGGCTGTGAAAGTTACGTCACGCAGCGGCAAAACTCTTCATCCAAAGTGCTTCTAAGTGCCTGAAAAAGAGGCGGGGTCTATAAACGATGCTCGCCTGAGTGTTTAGCTTGTTTGCTTGTAAAATTATTGCTCTGACTTGTAAAAAGAAAATTGATGAGACTTGGAGTCATTAGAGAGACAAATAACTGCTGCTGCTCTACAGACTTCCAGGCCTAAAAGGAAGCGATAAACAGAGCGGGATAAAGGCGATTATGTTGAAAGTCCATTAATTTTCTCCTCTGAGAATAACATGGACCCACGAGTGCTCACGGCTGAGGCAGGATTTACTTATTACCGCTTCTGATCAGTCGTTTCTGTGGTCACTTCTCTCCATTACACTCAGTGCTGGCGTTTGTGCATCGCTGCCACTGAGGCGGTATCCCACAGCAGGGCCAAACATGAGACGCGTTCACATCGTGAAAAACATGCTGGATGCGAGCAGCGTCAATAATCACAGGACGGGAGAAAACAGACTGACCTCAGCAGAAGCAGTCGCGTTACAAACCGGCGAGAAGCCTGCTGTGTTTGCATCACCTGGGCTTCGACATTCAGAGGCGTCGGCCTCCGGCTCATTACCTCGTCTGTCCCTGACAGAAGCAGCGGGCGTGTCTCGACTAATCGCTGCCATAAAGCGTTTAACTGGCTGACAGCAGCGCTCAGGACCACAATACAGGCCGTTAACGGGCCGAGGCTACGGCGAAAGACCGGGAGATGTTAGAGCGGAGAGCTGGGGCAGATCAGTCAGCTGGATCCAAGCTGAGGGAGACTGATGTGGGGAGGACGGAGGGGAAAAAGAACAAGGGAAAGGAAGAGAGGAGACTAGAGTCCTCAGGAGAGGAAAGGAAGAATGGAGGGAAGTGTGTGAGAGAAGAGGAATTAGGAAAGAGAGGAGTAGAGAAAACTCAGAAGAAGAAGAAACAACAGAAAAGGAATCAAAGCCATCGGCACCGAGGGCTCGACGCTGGTGGAAAATGGTGAAAACTGACTTCAGGAAATGTGAGCTGGGTTTGCAGGGTGACGAGGACGGACTCGTGAAACGTGTTGCTCAAAGAGAAGAGCAAGGACTGATCGTCCAAACAGAACCTCAACCCAAGGGAACGGGTGCGAACACGCAACCGGACAGGGATCGGGGAGCGTTCGTGGTTTAAGGTGAGATGTTCTGTGAATGTGCATCACGTGCCAGCGTCTCATAATGTTCGAACCGGAGACACTGGAGCTCTAAAATCCATCATTTCCGCCCTAAGTGTGGACGGAGCTGCAGTGGGAATAACCACGACACTCACACTCTGCTTTGCCACAGATCAGGCTGGCTGTCGGGTAGCCGAAGGAGCGCAGGATGGAGCCGATGGCCAGGCTCAGGTCCTCGTTACTCGGGTAGAGCGTCACCGAGGCAAAGCGGAGGTACGGCAGCTTGGGCGTTTCCTCGGGGCCGATCTTCACGTGAGGGATCTGAGGGGCGAATGAGAAGCATGATGAGAGAAGGAAGTCTGCGCTGGGCTTTGCTTCGAAACATGGAGACCAGTTACTGAAAGTCAAAGAAACATTCACCGAGTTACACACTTCACCGAGTTACTGCACTTTATACTGCACCACAGTTCTCAGACAATCGTCACATTACTCTCTGTTTTTGTACTTGGAGAGTATTTAAAGTATAAAAGTGGGAGGCAGAGCCTTCACCTAAGAGCAGGTGCTGCAACCTTCCTGCCTGTTCGGGTCAAATCCGACCGATTTACAAATTCAAAAGCTCATAAATATTGTGTTTGAGACCCAACTGCCTCGAGGCCTTACGACATCCTCCACACTATGCACTTGAACATGTACGTGTTGACAGACCTCTCTGCATTGAATCATATCTGTTATTAACCTCTGTCTCTCTTCCACAGCATGTCTTTATCCTGTCTTCCTTCTCTCACCCCAACCAATCACAGCAGATGGCCCCGCCCCTCCCTGAGCCTGGTTCTGCTGGAGGTTTCTTCCTGTTAAAAGGGAGTTTTTCCTTCCCACTGTCACCAAAGTGCTGCTCATAGGGGATCATATGATTGTTGGGTTTTCTCTGTATTACTGTAGGGTTACTCTTTGAGGTGACTGTTGTGATTTAGCGCTTTATAAATAAAACTGAATTAAGCTTGAACTATTCTTCGACTTCTCCGTATTTCTACAATGGGAAATTTTATCATCACAGGCTGGATATTACTGCTGTCAGTTTTAGGAAGCTCGAATGAGGAAGTCCCAGTTTCATTTATAACGTAAAACTCCAGGAACTGCAGCTGCCAGCCAGTGTGAAGAGATCTCCATCATTACCGAGGAACAAGAGCTGGTTTATAACAGATGGAAAACGGGGAAAGAAAAGATGTAATGAGAAGGATAAACAGAGAGGTGGGAAAGAAAAAGTCAATGTGGGGAAACGAGGTGCCCGTTACTCATGCCGAGCGGACGTCTGAAACTTTCACTTTTCTATCTCACACATACAGTTTGCAGCTTGGATATGAAGGCAAACTTATGTTGTGAGCACACCTGCCGCAGGTTGACCTTTCACCTTTCTGTGAGCCGGCATTGTTTTAAGATTGAGACATTTAAAAAAGTGAGGAGCCCCTGAGTGAGAGGCCGAGTTGTTCCCAACTGTACAGGTTATACAGGAAGTTCAGATAACAGCAGTGGAGCTTTAATCAGAGCCCGGCACTCGCTGATGATCCCGTCTTTGTTCACGCTCACAAAGAAAATGTGAGAAAGGAACAAAGCCTCAGATCATCAGCAATATCAGAAAAGCGTTTCATGCAGAAATCAGTTTCTGTTCGGCAGACATCGAAGGGTCACGGAGGGTCGTACAGCCGGGTGTCCGCAGGAAAAAGAAAGAAGCAGGAGGACACGTCACCGTGCTCGGTTAGGTGACGATGTGTCTAACTTCAGACCAGCTTCTCTGTTTCACTTCAGACCTCCCGGAGCAAAGGTGCTGTGACGGACAGTGTGAGTGTTTAAGATGAAAAATTCATGACAAATTGAAAAATTAATCACTTCAGAGAGGAACGAAGAACGGGGTCAGAGGACAGACGTCCTGTGTGACGTGATTTAACCTCAGCTCAGACCTGCGGGGGCTTCAAAGGTAAACTGTAATTAGCTCAGCCGGGCTTTGCTCCCATCCACCCAGCTTATTCTAAATCCAGACTGAGAATTCAGGAACATGGGACCTGTCGGGCTGGAGGAAGAGGACATGTGGACGGTTAGAGGCTTGCGGCGTGCTGGAGATGCACCTGTGTAAACTCTGGAAGGCAGAAAATGGTTAAACACAAGTTAAAGGCTGCAAAAATCCAACAGAGCGAAGCAAAACTGAAAGAACTCAACGACTGGTTCAGGAGATCTCGGTCGAGGACGACTGGGTGCAAACAAGAAGCCAATCACGTTTCTGGGAACAGGCTTTAAACTGAAGACAGGCCACGCCCACTCCCAGAGGTCTTTCTCCTAAACTTAGAGCGGAAACGTCCTCTTTGTCAGTCATTAGACCGGGGGTGTCCTCTGCAACCCCACCCAAAGAAAGCTTGCTCCACACCTCCATCACAAACCGGTTCCATGTGTAGTGACATCATCCGGTCACACGCGTGTGATATAAACCTGCCTGCTGTGTCCGGTCTGTCCACGGTCACAGCTGTGTTCAGCCAAAACCTCAAACCTGTCATTTGTTATGAAAGGAGGAGCAGATCACCAGTGAAGACCCCACGCCTGGCCTCAAACCCTACTCCTGACCTTGACCCTCCGCTCTGCAGAGAAGCAAAAGTAATGTTTGTCAGAATTGTCTTTTCTTTGGCTGAAAAGACAATCCTGGGTGAACATTAAAGAATAGACTGATTAACTGCAGGTGTCCGCAGTCTGCTGGTCTGCAGAGTTCAGGTGTGTTCACCCCACGATCACGCTGTGCAAACACCAGGACTCTGCAGGCCTCAGTTAGCAGGTTAAAGGTTAAAGTTCAACAGTCTACATCGATCTTCATCTCTTGTGGCTTTTCTAACCTCCTCTTTTCCTGTTAGGAACCGTCAAAGTAAAACGTTTAAAGCAATTAGAAAATGAGCAGGACAACTTTTCATCTTTTGCTGAACTGCAACATTTCACGAGTGGCTAAAGCAAACTCTGTGCAACATTAACACCATGTTAGGAACAAGGACGTCAGGTCCACCTTCCACTTCAGCCAACAGATTTTTTCTCTTTAGTTTGCAGGTTTGGTCTTTGCGTGGAGCACGAGTCACACACATGTGCAGTCAGAGCGAGGCTGCCCTGGAAACCGCAAACTGCATAGCAACAGGGACACGGGAGTTTTCCTTGACAGGAAGAAGACGTCTGATTGGAACAGAGATGAAATAAGAGGCGAGCACCAGACCGAACATTCATGTGTTGTTTGCATCATGTTATAAAAATGTTGTTAGTGAGGGCGTGGCGTCCTCTAGTCTGTCCAGCTGCCGCACAGAGACGTCCATGACGTCGTTTAATAAAGTTTGGAAACTTTGCTCATCTTCAGCCAGAAACATGTTTAACAAATAAGAAGTGTTACTGTTACTCACCATGTTTCACTCTGAGGCGCTAACAGGCGGCAGCAGCACCGTGACTGTTACCTGCACTCAGGTGTGACGTATGTATGAAACTCGTGTCACCGTCCTCAGCGGGACAATCGTGATCGCACGCCAGATCCAGATGTGACTCACCTCCTTCTCCCCACAGATGTGACTGATGGTGGACCCAGAGGCGGGGCTGGAGGCGGGGCCAATCACAGAGACCACACCCTTCGGCAGGATCTGACACACTGATGGAGAAACGACACAGAGTGACAAAACTCAGCGTGTGATTACTGGAGGTGTTTGTTTCTACGCCACTTTATTTTGGAAGCGTTGTTCCTGTCTGCGTGCAGGACGGCGGGAGATGCTCGGCAGCGAGTATGTGTTTGGGATTTTCACTCGTCCTGCACACAGACATCAGTCCAGGGGCTGTTAGAGAAGGTTTCATTTTTTACACTTATCCAACACTTTATTCAGACGCTGGCCATAAAAACCATTCAGTCCATGAGAAAAGTTGGCCCACGCTTAAGCAGCCATGCAGCCAGCTAACAGAGGCCACAGTCAGTCTGCAGAGCCCGTGAAACTGCAGGTGAGACAGTTAGACGTCCTCTCCCCTCTAAAATACCTTTTTTTACTCCCCTTTTCCAGTTTGAGCCAGATTTTCAGAGGGTGAGGAGGAAGGCAGGTCCCTGATCTCCAGTGCCAGTTATTGCCCCAAAACCAGAGCTGTCACAAATCCATGAATCTGTCCTGCAGTCATTGTTTCAGCCCAAATCCAAAGAAAGCCTCCAGTTTGGCAGGTCAGAGCGCCATCCACAGAGCGCCACAGAGACACAGCGTGGCCCCACCCTGACCGCTAAATCTGGCCAATAAAAACTCTGCTTTCATTTTTTCTGTTTCTCACCAGAAATAGAATTTTAATAAACAATAAAATCACGAACGGCTCTAAAGCTGTTCTTTTGTGATATCGGAAACACTGTGTGTGTGTGTGTCTGTGTGCGTGT
>NW_024582805.1:275842-287739 GCF_018398535.1 Haplochromis burtoni
GTGTGTGTGCCTCTCTGCTTCCATCCTGAGAGTCGCTGACTCACCTGTACAGGTCTACAGCACGAGAGCTTTTACAGCCGGACTCTGTGATTCAATCTTATCAGCCAATCAGAGAGGAGTAGATCAATGAGACAAACTGAGAGGATCAGCAAACAAACCTTCAGATTTCCTCTAAACCCCAAAAAGCTCGTCTAGAAAGGTAAACAAACCTTCAGTGTCACGGGGCTCTGGATTGGGGAAAGCAGGGATAGAGTGGGAGGGGATACAAATGGAGGTGCACCAGTTAACGTAACCAGTGTTACCCAAAGGCAAATCTGCTAGTTCTTACTGGGACCAGGTTAGGTTCCAGTCTCGTGGTCTATGCTCCTGTAACAGCGGTCCAAACTTCATGTCCTTCGGCTGGGAATTTGTAGGAACTGGCCAATGACATCAGACTAAAGCAGCGGACTGGCTGTTCCCTCAGAGTGGACAGGTGAGCAACGTTTGATCACCTGTCTGCCTTCTGGTGCTGAACTCTTTACTGAGCATGTGCGTGCTGCTCTGTTCACACGTCTTTTTAAATAAAGGTTTTGTTGGGAACAATGAGGAGAGGGCGGAGTCTTACTGGTGTCGGTGGTGTCGTACTGGGAGTCCTTCTGCAGTTCGTAGACATCCACCTCCACCCTCGCCTGGGAGGAGCCCTCCATCAGACTGTTGATATTCTCCCTCGCCAGAGCCAGCGCCAGACGTTCACCGCGACCACACACAGACTGGTCATCCAAAATGGCCGCTGGAGGTAGATAAAGAGAGACAGAGGCTTTTAAACAGAGCTTTTATTCATGCTGATGGAACGATACGCTGCAGAGACAGCAGGTCCGCTGGAGCGAGCAGAACAGCTGCGTGCAGCTGGGCCAGGACAAAGTTTTATTTACACGTCTGAGCTCTGATTGGCCCCTCAGAGGACTCATCTTTGTTCACAATCTGTAGAAATTTATTGTAATTTGAAATCAATGGCTGATTAACTTGTTCTTGTTCTTTCAGCTGCTCCTTTTATGGCTCACCAAAACAGATCACCTGCCTCCTCCTATCCCAGCATCCTCCTCTGTCACCCCACCCTCTGCATGTCCTCCTTCACTACATCCATCAACCTCCTCTGAGGTCTTCTCGTCTCCTCCTGTCTAGCAGCTCCATCATATCCACCCCTCCTCCTCCGCACATGCTCAGACCATCTCAGCCGCTCTGATTCTGAGCTGTCCCCCTGATTGACAGAGGATACATCAAACACCTTCTTGGTGGTCTGAGCTGGACTTCCAGTCATGCCTTAGCTCTTCCTGCCTCCCACGGCCCGACTCATCCTCTCCCTGAACTCTGAGCAACATGCTTCATCTTCCAACATTTCCTCCTCGCCTTCACTTACTTCCTCTTCGTGATGTCTAACGTCATCCTGCAGACTACCACGACACCACCTCACAGCCTCCTATTTTTCAGATTCCACCTTCTGCATAATATGTGGCCTACCTGCGCGCACCTTCCTCATCCATCACCTCCATCCTGCTCCTCCCTCTTCTTAAAGAGAGTGTTCATCACAAATGTTTCCTTTTTACAAAATCCAAACATTTCTCTAAAACACCCAACCCAAGCCAAGTCCTCCTCATCACCTCCGTTCCCTTCTCCTTCAGCCTCCCCCCTCTGAGGACACTCTCTGCCACTTCATCTTCATTCCTCTCTCTCCTCTAACATTCAGCCTGAGGTCTCCTCGGCCAGTTTTTGATGCGAGCTGGAAGGTTTTGTCTTTTCTGACGCGGGAGGACAACTACAGCACCAAATATGAGCTTACATTCTGACAGTCAGGACTATACTCGGCTGTTCAGGGGGAAGCCTGTATGTCAATGATACAAGTACCACCAGTCAAATCTCTCAACAGCTTCTATTTCAGTCTCTCTGGATTACACACTGGGTCCCATTGTTGACTGTCTCTAGCTGCACCATTAGCTCTGAAGCCTCTGCTCTGCTGACGTCGCTGCCCATAAACAGTCCTGGTTGTGCTCAGAGGAACAGCTTAGGTCTCAGAGAATGAAGCCTCACATGTAGGAACTGTGTCTGAGTGCAAAAGGTGCCCGGGGTGGATGGTGGGGCTCAGAGGCTTTTATAAAACTGCTGATTATGAGGAAAACATTTACACGGTGCGGGAAATGATTGGAGAGGAGATGATGCAGCGGGGTAGGATATTTTGGTAAAAGGGGAACACGACAGATTCAGCATCAGCACACTGGCAACAGGATATTAATGAGCAATGTTTTCTCCAAATGCTAATAGAAAAGAATAATCCAATTAGATTTCCTTTGGAACGTATCTGCTGTTGCAATTTTCAGATTTGGTCGTCTGCATGCCAGAATTGTTGCCGAGTTCTCTGTAAAGAAAGAGAGGAAATAAATGATCACTGGGTTTAGATGTCACACTCTGTTCTCCTCATGAACGCTTTCTAACCTGACAGTGAGGTTATCAGGTCGCTGCCCTGTAGATAAACAAACGTCCTCTTCATTCTTGGACATGCACGCTGCGCTTCAGTCCACGTCAGCGCTCAGAGTCTGAGCTGGTTAACTCTGCAGTGGTCTTTAAGTGCTGATGTCAGCTTCAGTCATGCTAACCAAGCAGCAAAACTGCAGTTCCTCTCACGTCCAGCAGAGGCAATAGTGAGTCGGTCCCCACAGACCCCTGTGTTAATATTGTACAGCAGCGATAAACATGTTTACAGCAATGCTTCTGCTCTTTATTGATATCAGCCCTCATAGACATTAGCTTTACTTATTCTGTTTAAAGTTTAAACTATGAGGGAATTTGCAGATGGCGGTCTCAGTTATCATGACACAGCAGTCACAGCAGGTAATAACTCCAGTTCTGAGTCGGGGGTCCTGCGCAGGTGAGGGAGGCCTGAGTGAGTGTAATCCAATCCCCTCTGCAGCCTCCCTGCCTCCTCTGTCCACAGCATCATTCAATTCAGTTTTATTTATACAGCTCCAAATCACAACAACAGTATTGTAAGGTAGACCCTACAATAATAGATACAGAGAAAACCCAACAATCATATGACCCCCTATGAGCACTTTGGCGACAGTGGGAAGGAAAAACTCCCTTTTAACAGGAAGAAACCTCCAGCAGAACCAGGCTCAGGGAGGGGCGGGGCCATCTGCTGTGATTGGTTGGGGTGAGAGAAGGAAGACAGGATAAAGACATGCTGTGGAAGAGAGACAGAGGTTAATAACAGATATGATTCAATGCAGAGAGGTCTGTTAACACATAGTGAGTGAGAGTGACGAAAGAAAACACTCCATGCATCATGGGAATCCCCGGCAGCCTACGTCTATTGCAGCATAACTAAGGGAGGATTCAGGGTCACCTGGTCCAGCCCTAACTATATGCTTTAGCAAAAAGGAAAGTTTGAAGCCTATCTTGAAAGTAGAGATAGTGTCTGTCTCCTGAATCCAAACTGGAAGCTGGTTCCACGGGTTTCATCCCAGCGGTTAGATGGCAGCCATGCTGTGAGTGTGGCTAAAGTCATCTGTTATGGGAAGTTCTAACTGAAGACCAGAGTCCAGTTAGTACAACGAAGCAAGAAAAGAGAGAGAGCCACGAGCTGCTGTGCGTGCCGCCATCTTTTTTTCCAGCGGCTCAGACTACGTCACACAGCCTGAGAGCAGAGTGCTGTCACCTCCATCTCTTCTGTGCAGAGCCACCCTCTCTTCACCTGAAGACACCAGGTGATCGAGTGTGCCGTCGCTCAGATCCCAGCTGCCTTCTCCTCAGTATAACCGGCACCATCCCATCGTTAGCAGCATGACGATGCAGAAAAAAATAGATTTGATCCGTGTCCCTGTCAACAGGAAGTCGAGGGAAGCTGCAGCACTGCCAGGAGCTGCAGTGAAGAAAACCATCGTTTCTATTTCCTGCTACAGCCCAGCCGCCGGCTGTGTGCGGTGACACCTGCCACGTTTATTCCTGCTGCGCCCTCCCACCTGACTCCTGAGCAGGCGTGCGTTAGGAGAGCGGGCAGGATGTGCACATAAACAGATGGGAATGTTGACACCGTGATCCGCTCATTTACTGTACGTCCAGAGGGCGAACGAGCCGCCGAAGTGCAGACCGCTGCTGCTGAGGCCTGATGGGAAAACCACACGACACGGCGGTGTTCTCCAGGTTAAACACCGTTTCAGGATAACAAGGAACGAGTCCATCAAGGGGGCAGCTCAGAGGGGCTGAGATGGTCTGAGCATGTGCGGGGGGATGATGACGAGGAAACGAGGAAGACCTCAGAGGAGGTTCATGGCAGTGTGATCCACCGTTCCACACGAAGAGATTAAAAATCAAAGTGCTGCTGAGGCTCCGTAACGAGCAGGAAGCCTGTCCTGGATTTGATTTGTGTTTTGTAAATAATTAACAGCTCTCGAGGCGATTTATCGGGGAACACGAAGAAAGCCAGATGGTTCGTGCTGACCGGTGCGATCTTCTTAGAGCCTTAGAGGCGACACCGTGAAGCTGAAAATCTAAAGACGAAGATACCTGCAGCGTCTTCTGATGGGAACAGCCATCCTCCTCCCACTGGACCTGCAGGGGCGTGTTGCACATAACCTGTTCTGCTTCAATGAGGCGAGCAGGTGAGCGCAGCGTCGAAGACTCCGGATCAGCGCAGCAGGCAGGAAGTCCAGCCTTCACCGCACACTCATTAGCTGGACAGGTGATCTGCCTGAGCTGAGCTCGGAGGGCTGGAGGGAGGGAAGATGAAGATGACACGTCTTCTTCATCAGCAGCACTCGGACACTGAGTTTGCCCAGTATGTGCCCCACACACACACACTGTGTGTGGTGTGCAGTCAGTTCTGTCTCCGGGTGCGAGGCGCTCCGAGCGTCGGTCGCCGTGTCCGGCTCTCGGCTCGTTGGCGGTTCCCCACACAGTGAGCCAGACGAGCAGAATCATTATTGTCATTAAGATTAAAGCAGGCGAGGGAGCGGTTCACTCACATTCACACACTTTCTCCTCAGCGTGAGCTCTTACATCTGCTCGCTCACAGAGTCACTGTCATCTCATGATTACAACCGATTATCTCTAATTAGGATTTATCACCTTGTAATCCCGACTCTGTAGATTATTCTTATGATTTACTGTCTGATAATCACAGCTCACCGTCTCATAGCCAGAACTTATCGTCTGGTGATTCTGACTTTATGGCACATCTCCTCATCACTAAGAGATAAGACTTCAAAACAGTGAGACCAAAACCATCACCACGGCACTTATTCTTAACATTTATTGCATTAAAGAAGTAAAACTGGGGCCATGTGATTGTGTGATAAGAGCCTGTATAATGTGAGTAGCAGAGCAGAGCGCGGCGCTGTTCAGAGGATGAGCCTGATTACACAGGCTGCTCTCGCTCACCGCTCACCCCGCGGGCCTCGGCGAGGTCGAGCATCAGAAGTCAGCTGCAGAGACAGCAGAGTGTTTCTAAAAGCCCAAGAGTTCAATAACTTCTGACCTGTTGTTGCCATTGGAGGTAATCAGGGAAATTCCTAATCCGAGTATGGAAGCAACAGGCTGACATTAGCATTCCTGGAGCTGCTAATGTGACTAATGAGGTCCAAGTCCAGGGTTACAGCCCGGCCTCGGTGCTCAGCCTCCTTTTATAACCGTTACACTCACAGCTTGACACAGAAAAACATTTCTCTGAAATGAAACGTGCTTTCTGGGAATTTATCTGTTTAGCATGTGGCTAAAACAAAGCCGACTCCAGCCAGGTCCAGGTCCAGGTTAAAGAGTATTTGAGCTCAAAATGATTGTTTTCTGCACGTTTTCAGAGTGAAATGAATGGAACGAACCAGTCAGCACTGTGCTGCGTTGTGTATGCAGGGTAACGTGCTCGTTTGTTCGTTTGGGATGAACGTATTCTCTGTGCTCCCCGTCTGTGTTTTCTGTGAATTACTTCCTGACAGCCTCGTTCACCACCTCCGAGCCGCACTCAGATTTAATAGCAAATTATGCTGTTTCAACTTCACTCGTTACCCCGGCGGTGCGGGAACGCCTTCGCTCCCGTCTTGCTGCCCGCCGGTACACAGGTGTCATCTTGTATTTATGAAACGAGGCCGCCACGCTGTGCGTTTCGTCTAACCTGAGACGTGACGGTAAAAGTCCTTTTACCGAGGCAAAAAGAGCTCTGCAGACTGATCTTATTCAGCCCCGGAGGTGGTGTACCTTCACTAAAAATTGACAAATAGGTTTTCTTGTCACTTCCCACCTCTGAGCTCCGTGTAGTTGACATTATTTGATATGAGTGCGAAAGCGTGGACTCCGGGGGCCGCGGTAGGTCGACAGACGAGACAAGGCAGAAGGAAGAATCAACACAACCGATCACAGCACTGCTGCGATCCTCTGGTGGCAAACAAGACGCTCACGTTATTCAATATACACCGAGTGGGTTTGTGTTTCTACCGACATATCGATTCTTTTCCCACCCTGGTGGCTTAAAATTTGGTTTCTTTAGTGAGCTGTGATGTGGCGGGAAAAATAGCCCCGAAGAAGAGATCTTGTCAGAGCCAAACAAAGAGTTCGAGCTGACGTCTGTTATTTCTGTCTCTCAGGCTCCATCGATTTTCAAAAACCTGGTGATTTGGCTGCAGGGTGATTATCAGTGATCACAGTCCAACAGGTCCTGGACAGATTTGGATCAATTTGTTTGACAGACTCGTGTTCATGTGGAGGGGAGTGTAAATGTGCCTCAGACGTCGGAAAAGTACTCTATGGCATCCAAAATGCTCACATGTTCCCAGGGCTGTGATTCACAGTAGCTTCATGCAAGCTGCAGGAAAGCCTGACCCTTCACCCCGCAGGTCCGAAGAGTCTACACCACCTTCTGGTCTGAAGGCTTCTGTGACATAAACTGTGAAGGTTTTACGTTTCAGTCCTGTTTGTGGATTTTACAGACTGCGTCGAGTGCAAGACAAGAAAATGAAACACAAAGGCCAAACAGGAAAATCAAACAAAGGCACGGAGGCCTGGGAATATATGGAAACAGCTGCTCTGATAAAGACTAAAGAGGAGAGAGACTCCCGTGGTTTCAGAGACTTCCTGTTTCTGTAATGAAATGTAATTCACACATGCAAATCAGTTCATAACTCTCGTGTAATGTCTGTGGATTCTTGGTGAATATTCAGTCTCTTCATTAAAAGGAAATTCACAGCTGTTTGTTTCTTTGGACGTGAGCAAACTTACAAACCAGGCATCGATGCAGCTGTTTT
Source organism: Haplochromis burtoni (assembly GCF_018398535.1). Classification (NCBI taxonomy): domain Eukaryota; kingdom Metazoa; phylum Chordata; class Actinopteri; order Cichliformes; family Cichlidae; genus Haplochromis; species Haplochromis burtoni. The sequence continues at coordinate 283,105 of NW_024582805.1, forward strand.
AAAGCAAACTCTGAGGACACATTTTCCTGCACAGTTCAGCTGTTTGTGCTCTCTGTGGAAGAACGTCCACACGCTGCTGTCCAGGTCAGCAGGATGTTGTCCAGGTGTGGACGTCAGACAGACCTGACAGACGTGTCTTTGGCTGAAGGTACAACATTTATATTCAGCTTGGATTCCCCTTCAAAGTGAGACATTTGCCTTTTAAATAAAACGTGACACCTTAAGTGAAGAAATAAGAGCTGCCCAAAGTGTGAAAAATGTACTTTGAGTTCATTTTTCAAAAATAAATCTGCAGTGACAAACTACCTTTTACACCGGCGCCGCTGTAGTTTCCAGATATTTAATGATGAGCATAAGCTAATGATTGCTTCAGAAAGACTGATAGCACAGGCTGAAATAATTCATGGCAATCTTTAGCAGCAGCTGAAGGACACTGATGCTGCTGAATTGTTAAAATCCTTCACTGCAATATTTATGCTTCCCGCTCGGATTTCAATCCTGCGAGAGGAGGAAGTATCTGCATGATGATGTCACTTAGATTTATCTCCGTGCTCGTTTAAATATGAAACGCTGTAAGTCGTCCTTCCGCACCAGGAACAGCTGCGGATGCTGAAACCCACCACAAGCTGCAGTCCCACCAATGTCCACTAGAGGGCAGCACCAATGTACATTTCATCAGCGCTTATAGTTTGCATTATTAGGGGCGTGGCCTCTTTGACTGGGAGGCGGCTGGAGCTGCTAGCTATCTGCTAGCTGAGCTGGACGTCTGGGCCGTGTTTGGGCTGTTGGAGAGTTTGTAACGACATCATGTGACTGCTGTGAGGTCACTGTACTAACAGAGCGTGCACTCTGGTTTTGTTGAGTGAAAGTCGAGATGATTGGATGTTGCTGAGCACCAATGAGCAGGTACTCTGTGTCTGCGTGATACGGCGCGCTAACCAAAGCAGCTAACATTACCTGAAGTTTGAGCATGCTAACAGCTGACAAAAACAACAAGTTGTAGAAGCTGAAATGCTTAAAGTGAGACAAAAGGAGCCGTCGCACAGCCGAGGACGATGGTGGACATCCTCGATGAGACGGTAATAATGTAAAGCAACCGTGTGGAGCTGTAGCGCTCCAGCAAACAGCGAGATCGTTTCCACGGTACTAAACACGCTTTGATTTGCCATAATAACTGGCTGTGTTTCAGATGCCCGTCGACGCTTCATCTTTATCTACAGTGAAGCGCTGCTATCTGAACCAACAGCTCTCTGACTGCAGTGATAACGTTGACGCCTCTCCTCTGATCGATAATTGGCGGGAGCTCTTTATTGACCCGTGAGCTGCCGTGGCGACTCGGTCGGAGACCTGCAGCACGAAGTCAGAGTTCCTCTAATTACCGACACAGTCTCCGTCTCATCTGGGTCGTCTCTCTGCGTGACGACGAATCGGCTCGTATCTGATTGATAATCGGAGCAGAGTCCTGCGGTGCGATTGCTGTTTGTGGGACGCGGCGCTCGTAATTACTTTCACTGAGGTTTGTTTGCACAGATCAAAAAGAAACCCGTTCCCTCAGATGCAAATGTCCTTCGTGTGTTAGAAGAGCGTCCTCGTGCTCAGGGTGGTGTTCAGGTCAGGAAACAGCTGCTCACAGACAATAAAAACACAAAACCATGAAAATAATCACATCAATCACTGAAGCACAGTATTGTGACTGTACTCTGTGGCTGCAGGACAGCAAACACATTTAAAACCTTTATTTCTGGAGTTTTCTTTAAAATGAAACTATCGTAAAACAGTGGTTTCCCCCTCTCGACATAGAAACTTTGGAGACTTTCTTTTTATGTGTTCGAGGAAATATCCCAAACAAATCCGGAGCCCCCTGAGGTGTACAGACTCTTCTTCACTCCCATCCTCCTCCTCAGGTGAGCTCATTCATGTCATTCATTTTTTGGAAACACACGGCGTGTTTTTATGTCTCTCCCATGGTGAACCTTTCCTCGTGTCCCTGACAGCGGCGTGCGTCTGTGCAGAGTAAGAGGACGCAGATCTGTTCCCAGCCTGATTCTCAGCATCGCAGCTGATGTTTCAGCCTCCAGCATCTGTCGCAGGACAAACCGAGCATGCGTTTGACTGCTGACGGTTTGCCATCATGAGCTCAGTCTTTGAATTACCAAAACACTTTCCTGTGGTCCTTTTCATTTCCCGACCACAGAATCAGGAGCCCTGAAAATCTGGCTACAGAGTGGAGTGTTGGAGTGGAACTGAATGAGATTTTCCAGCAGCTGAAGAGAGAAGTGCAGCAGAAAGGAAACATTCACTCACCTGAGATGGTCAGAAGCAAACCGTGTGACGCTCTGTCAGTACGCAGGCTTTTCTTGCTACCAGTTAAAAAGCAGTGGTCAGAGAAATGCTTTGCTCAAAGGCAGCTGATCAGTACAAAACTGTGCTGAGAAAAACAGCAACTTTACCTCTTTTCTGAAACTCGTGTGCACACGGCGAGCCTGAAGACACAGTATCGATCCACGCTGTGAGGTAGTCATGTAGGACAGGCTGCCGAGGCTCAGCTGTGGTCTGGGAGCCAGAGAGCGACCAATGAGGCTCCACACCTGCATCTGCAGGTCAAAGGTCAAGGCTGTTGCTGCTTTTACTGAACTCCAGGCCAGAAGGAAACGAGAGCTTCCTTTTGTGTGTGTCAGATATAAGTGTGTGTGCGCATCAGTCAGCTGGTATTAACAGTGACACAGTGAAAGGTGAACCTTTGGTTGCCATGGTAACCTCGGTTTAGGCATCTGCTGGTTTTGTTGAAGCCCCGCGAGATAAAAAAGGAGCAGGGATTTGAACTCGAGGGGAGAAAATCCTTATCGGCTGAACTCGCACTTGCAGCTTTAAGTCTCTGCTGTTACTCGAGTTAATCTTCCTCCGCGGGACGAGCAGCGAGGGGTGCTGACAGCAGAGCGGTGCCCGGGCCTCGCCGTGGATCACGGAGACACTCCCCGATCCAGTTTCCTCTCGGTTTAGTTCTCCCTTACAAATGAAGAAACCCAGGACCGACACGAGGAGATGCGCAGAGCGAGCGGGACCAAAGGGAGGCCTCGAGGGGCTCGTAACAAGACAAACACAGCAAAGGGATCGTGCGAGAGGAATCAAGATGGCAAACAGACGGCGGTGGGAGGCGAGAGGAGAAACGAGAGCAGAGGAGCGCTCACACGGAGGAGACGCTGCTCATCCTTCACCGCCTTCTGTGGAAAGAACGAACACAATGCACGTGCTCGAGTTTCGTTCCCACAGAAAATACCGCTGCTTCATTTCTGTCACTCATGTGTCACACACTGGCTCCCTGCAGTCTGCCAGTATTTCTCTCTGAGCAGACTGCAGCTGCAGTGTTTCTCATTTACAGCTTCTTAAACACGCAAAAATTACCGAGTCACTGAAATGCGAGGTTAAAGCTGTCGCAGCGTTTACATCTCGCTCTGTTTGTGGCTCGAGATCAGTGAGCGTGAGCCTGCAAAAGAAAGGTGCACATCACATCCAGCACCGATAAGAAGTGAGTGCAGCGAAAGTTCACGATCTTGTTTTCATAACTGAAATCCAAATGTGACCGACCGTCATGAAACCAGCGTTGATGGTGTGGAGTGGGTGGAGTTCTGTAAATGAACCAGGCTGAACAGTGAAGGTGCAGCGACCTCACTTTAACTAAGAGCCAATCCCATGCACGTCCTCTCAGTTGACGTCCCGCTCGACTCGACGGTGCAAAAACTTTTAGTGTTTGGATGAAAGCTCCTGTTTGGTGGACAGCAGAGAGGAACCTGTGCTTTCACCTGTCAGCAGGTTAAAGCAGAGCCTGACGGTCCTGTTAGAGCAGCTTTGAGCTCCACATGGATCAGAATCAGCTGTGCTGAGCACGTATGGAAGTGCACATGCAAGGAACTTCTTTTCTCTGTGCTTAACAGGACAGACAGCAGTGACAGCAGCAGCATGGCACAGACACACACAGCACATTCATACTCATGTGTGTGAAGATGCTGAGATACATTATGGATGAAATAAGGTGATAAATCAGTGACATGCTGGCCTGTATACAGCTGTACGTACAGCACACTCAGACTCAGGCCGGGTGGATGTGTGAGTGCAGACTTTTACAGATCTGTCTGTGGGAGTGTCGGGGTCAGTGCACACCGAGACGGAGCAAGTGGGATTCAAACACGCGTGACGTCACTCACCCAGGCGGACGGCAGAGAGGGTGTTGGCCTGGCTGAAGGAGAGCGGCGCCATGGTCAGCAGCGAGGCGACAGTGTAAATCGACAGCAGCAGTGCTGGCAGAGCCGGCATCTTCCACCGCTCCTCATGGAGAATGGTCTGCTGGCTGCCTGTACCGCCACCTGCAGGACAGGAGGACAGGTGAGATCCAACAACTCAGTTCACACGTTTCACACGTTCAGCAGCACAGACTTCAGCAGGAAATCCTGCATGTGACGGTTGCACAGCACATCCACACTGACACAGTTACAGCCCCCTGCACTGCTGTACGGCCCCGAGGACGCTGCTCTTCACTGGGGAGGCGGGAGTTTAGAAATAATCAGAAGAAACAGAGTCAGAGGAAACAGAGTCAGAGGAAACAGTGTCAAAGGAAACAGAGTGAGGGGAAACAGAGTC
>NW_024582805.1:289155-311457 GCF_018398535.1 Haplochromis burtoni
ACACACACACACACACACACACACACACACACACACACACACTCTGTGTTGATGAGTGCAGTTCTGTCTCCCCAGCACCATCAGCACCATCAGCACCATCCGAGCTGCTCACAGGCCAAACATCTACAGACCCGACCCAGAAACACTGAGACTGAACCCGATGTTAAATATCAAACCTGACAACGTTTTAAACACATGACCTCGTTCTGATGTCGACCTCGTTCTGAGGAGGTCCTGTCCTAAATCCTTTCACCGCTGCCATGATGGGCCACCGCAGTCTAATCAACAGTACATTCATTTCTATATCTCAGTAAATCATGTTCAGCTCTGCGTGACTCACAGTCAAAGTGAGTCACTTTTTAATGCACAGGTAAAATACACAATCTGTACTTTTTCTAAATATTCTTAACTCCTTCCAGTACCCTGCTTTGTCTGCACACTACAACCTGGGTTTGCCATTTTTATCAGCAATATAAAATATTAATATTAATAATATTATATAATATTAATAACTGTACAGTACTCTGTTTTTCTAACTATCGTCCATGATATAAATATTTTTTTCTGTAAAAGTTTCTGTTCTGTTTGTATATGTGTTTTCTTCTTATTCTATTGGCTGGGAAGATCTGCACATGCCGGCCACTAAAGGACTGGTCGCAGGACCTTCAGCCACGACCACCTTCAGCTTCAGCACCATTTCTGAGCAGTTTATATCCTGTACAAGGATGAGCCAGAAACACACGAGCAGCTGGACTCCCATTCTGACCCTGGTTTGTCGTAGTCCAGAGACAGCGCTGTGCTGTCACAGCTCAGTGTGACTGACGGTCACATCAGTTAATAATAAAACAACGGGCTGGCTTTCTTTGTTTCAGCATCTCCAACTAAACCGTACACAGAGGTGAGCAGCGTCTCTGAGCCGCTTCACCTCCTCCGGTCGTTTCGATATTCCCCTCGTGACGCCTGCTGTGGTGGTGGGTGGAGCTCAGACACCATCGCTCAAGCAAGCATTTTAAACAAGGATGATTTCACTGTAGAGCTCCTGCGGCCGCCTGATAAATGATTCCTTTACAGCAAAGAGAGATTTTAAAATGCTAAAAACCATCCCCACCACTGCGTACAGATGTTTAGCAGGCTGTCAGAGTGCAACCACACAACAGGCAACCGTCCACGCTGAAGGGGCGTGTCAGAACCACGCTTTGGTTCTGCTGTGATTCACCGCGGGAGGTTCTGCACCACAGCCCACCCACCTGCTGCTCCAGTGGTTTGTTTGGAAGGGCAACCAATCAAGGTGAAATGTCTTGAAGGGGCGGAGCTACAAAAGACAATAACTTGGTGTCAGGCACATGGGGATTATTCTGAACTGTGACTCCAGTAGAGCTGATATGGCGGCTCCTGGAGAGAATCTGACGGAGAACAGGACGAACAGAAGGTTTAAGAAAGGAGCTGAAAGTGTGGAGGAAACAGCAAGGACACGAACAACGAGGGAATATAAGGCGACAGTGTGAGCGACAGTAAACTGGGCAGACGGAGACGTGATGGTGAGATGAGACAGGAAACGAGGAGCAGCCGCAGGCACAAATAAACACATGATGACAACAATTAATTGGGATCTTTCCTACAGGAAGTACTATCATGTCAGCCGGCGAGCAGAGCCAAGCGGGACCCCACTGGTACGAGCCGCCACCGCAGTTCACTGCAGCAGCTCGGAGGCTAATCACAGCCGCAACTCTATTAGCTGCCTTCAGTGCCGTCTCATTTCACTGTGGAGGCATTTAGCCGACACTTATTCGAGGCGACTTACAGCGAGTGCAGCAAAGCGCGAGGCTTTAAAGCCCGGCTTCATCGAGTGAAGATGGCGAGGGTCAGAGCGTCGGCAACACACGCCGGCAAATATTCCCGAGGACGTGTGAGATGAGGTCTGAATGCCCGGCACAAAGCGGCCGAGGATCAGAGGTGACAGGACAGAACGAGGCAGACAGACAGGAAGTGCCAGGTCATGTGATCAGCCTGAGTGAGAGCGTGCCGCCTGCACAAAGTAAGGTTCAAAATTTCGCCGCCAGTGACATCATAACAGGAAATAAACCCACCTGGTAACAGACCCATCAGCCACTCAGCGAGCACAGTTTCATGGATTATCTGCAGCGCTGTCACAGGCAGCGTGTACCGTGCGGGCACTCACAGGTAGCTAACAGCAGTGAAGTCACAGGCCAGCACGCACGGCCTGCAGGAGGCGCTGGAGGCCCTGAGCGCTGTGAATAGTACTACTGTACATGCTGTGAAGTACTGGTCCCCGGTGTGGGATTACAGAAGTCACGTTGTTGGTATCACAGAGGTGCCCACAGCATGCTCGTGCACTGCTGCAGAGTCCGGCGAGGTTAGACAGGAGACAGAGACACGTGGGGAGTGTTTGTGGCTCGGATCACTGGACGAGCGCCGTTTTGTCCTAAACAACCTAAATGTGAGTCGATGACTGGCTGAAGCGCGACCAGCTGTCCAAAGCTGATGAGTCGGGCTTGAGACTGTTTCTGCTGTAGCGTGCTTCATCTGAACCTGCTGTTAGTGCCGACTCAGCAGATGTTCCAGTTCCTGTTCTCCACTGGGAAATGCCTGTGAGTGCACATTAAATAGTTGAGGAATTAAAGGAGCTGGGAAATATCGGCCTGTTTAGGAAAGGTGGTGTTAATGTGGTAGAACAGCCCGACGCCACACGTCAGCAGCAGCCAGCGCTCTTTGTTCACCGGACAACAGAAAACCTTAAAAACAGCTCCAGAGGTTTAGCTCAGCGGGACCGTTTAGCTCGACGGACCGCTTCCACGACACGAAGCCGCTTTCAAACACAAAAGGTTGGACAAAACTCCTTTTAATCTTCAGAAATCCAAACCTCCCCCTCCCCATCCGCTGCTCGGACATCACAGCGACGCCTTAAAGGTTAGATTGCACTGTGGCCACTGTTAGCTCAGTGCTAGACCTGTGTACGTAATGTACCACAGCGATGGGGGTTTTGACACAGCAGAGGGCCTCAGAGGGAGGTGCTCGGGGTGGATGGTGGGCAGGTGGTTAGATATAAATAGCCGTTCTGTTTGCCTCACACTCACATCTGCTCTCACGCTGACGGGCCGCGAGGCTTCCAGATATGAAGGACGGTGCCTCCTCCACCTTTTCTCTGATGCAATAAAAGAGGAAAAACAAGGCCCCCACCCGACAGGAGCGGAGCGTTCCCTGTAAAGCATCCTGTTTGTCTGGTAATGGCCCTTAATGCTCACCTAAATATAGGATATTAGCTTTCTCTGCCTTCAGGGGATAAGGAGATTTTGTTTAGCAGTGGCATCATGAAGAGTGTTGCTGACTCAAAACACTAATGACATGGTAATCCTCTCATTCAGCCGCTGACACGCGACACATTTCTGCCTTCAGACGACAGCGGGGAGGTTTGATTCCTGCACGTAAAGCCGTCCTTCTGAAAAGTGGCGCTCTGCAGCAGATCCAGCGACAGGAAACGAGGAGACGAGCCGGGCGACACGCTGCGTCTGTTTTTAGCCTGTTTGCCGGCGCAAAGCTCCAATTAGAACTTCAGTAAACATTTTCTATGGTGGTCAGCATGCCGGCTCGGTTTTAATCAAAGCTTTGAAACAGAGCAGAGGAAAAAGGAGCTTTTCATTCAGACGCCCAGAGTTACAGGCGGCTGTGTAATGCATGGATTTATCTCTCAGAGCGTTTCAAAGGCCGTCTCCTAACGAGGCAGCTGCTTTGTTAGGAGACGGCCTCTGAAACGCTTCTTGTTCAGCGTTCGATCGAGTCGAGTGTGAAACCTGCAGCCTCTCGCACATTTCGGCGACAGCGTCAGCTTCGTTCCACTGCTGACCGAACAATGGACAAAAACCCCGTCGTGGTAAATGCGATGCTCAGCTTCATCCTACATGGTGGGCGTCATACGGCCAAACCCAACCTCACGTAAAACTGGACTTCCTGTCAGAATCCCTCAGATATCTGCATCAGAGAGGAAGAAGAGCAGCTTCAACGTCTCTGTTATTTTAAAGAAACGCTGCTGAGGTAAGCGTGGCAGCATTTTTACTCATTCAAAGAACTCAACACATATACACACAACTCTGTACTCGCTATACAAGAAGGAGACGAGAAAACATGAACTTAACATCATTATCAACAGGAAAAGCTGTAAAACCTGTAAAAGGTCAATTTCAGCTGGTGCCAATCTGGCTCCTGGATGGTGGTGGTATCATCCTGCTCTCTGGTCAGATTTGAGGGGAGGATTATTCAAAGAGAGGAACTCAAAGAAAACCACGGTTCAGCTTCCAGCAGTGGCTCTGCTTCAGGATCAGCCTGTCAGGCGTGGAAACAGAGGCGAGGCGAGGACAGCGTCACACGACGCTGTCTATTAGCGAGTCCAATTAGTCAACGTGAGCACTGAAGGCAGCATGAAGAGCCTTTAAACTGAGGAAACGCCCTTACAGCTTCAACAGCCTGCTCGCTTCAGCTTCAGCTGCCGCCTGTGCAGACAGAAGCTCCTCCCACTCCAGGAAGTCACATATGAGCAACAATTAGGTAAGAAATGAACTTAATCTATCACATAAATAACTGTTCAGATGTTAAATAAAACAGGCCGTCAGAAACTACATTTAGAGTCGAGTCCCGTGCCCTTCCTGCACTGCATCATACTCAGGTTTCATCGTACGTCCACAGGCTCCGCCTCCTCCGGTTTAGACTGGTTGCAGTGAGATGCGTGCTGCGTGTGCTCCTTCCACCCGCTGAGTTCACGAAAGCGTCGGCCCACTGAACGCACGTGAGGCTGCGTTGCTCCGGCGTCATCAGTCAGTCAGATGTGCATTTGCATTAAAAGACCCCAACATGGACCCGCACTGATGAATAAACACGAGCAAGTCCAGGGACGGCTCAAGGCCGTATGAGCACCTCCTCCTCATCTCACACCTCATTGGCTGAGCAGACGCTGAATGAGAGATGATTCGAGACAGGAAGGAGAGAGCGAGCCGGGGCTGATGGGAAGAAGAACAGTGGAGAGTTCAGTTTCCTGGCAGGTGACGGCTCTGATCCGTTCTCTCATTACCTCAAGCTCATCGCTCAGCCGAAGAACAGAAAGAGGAATCCGTCTTGGTGGTACCGTCACCGACAGACTTATCGACGGCTCGAAGGTTTCAGCACACATTATTCATCAGATAATTTAGAAGCAGCAGTGGGAGGTATCGACCGAGGAAAACAGCGAGTCGGGAGGCGAGGAAAACGTCTCCGCAGACGTTAAAGTTTCAGTAAAGTTTGCCGCTCGTCCTCATCATCAGGTCCCCGTGTTGTTGTACCTGTCAGAGCGTTGCCTCCTGCTCTAGGCCCGTCCCTCGAATGGTCAGAGCACTTCCACAGGTGAAACTTTCACCTGTGAAACTTCCACCTGTGGAAGTTTCACAGGTGTTTTGGACCCACTGTGTCCTCTTATTGACTGAAGCAAGGCGGTACGGACGCGTTCATCTGAGCTCCTGCTGCAAACTCAGCATGGTCAAAAACAGATGGACCCTCTCCAAGTTACATCAGGGTAGCTGTGGCGTCTGTGACAGGGAGCAGGGCGGAGCCTGGGAGGGTCACCGTGGTAACATGTGCGAGCTCCTTCACAAAAGCACAACCTGCTCATCACAGCTTCACGTCTTTACTCCAAATCTTGGCCGATTCCCCTGTGACCCTCCTGTGTGAAACACCATCACCTCACTGCATCCAGCTGCTGATGCTGACTGTGCACACGAACGCCTCACCCTTTGCTCGTGTGTTCGTGCAAAACCTCACGCACAGATGAAGGGCTGATCTGCAGGAGAAAACGCTGGCTCCACATTCAGTACAGCGTGTGGTCACAGTAAACTCTGTCTCCCACGTCGCCTCCAATAACCTGCAGTCCTCAGCGGGAGGCGAGCGCACCGAGGAGACGCTGGAAACTCTCACTTTAAATGTCAAGCGGAATAAAGCCGATAAACCTGCTGACATTTGTCTCGCCGAGACTCGAGCTCGATCTGTAACTGAGCTCAGACACAAGCGAGTCAAACACAAACAGAACTCCACCGCCTCCACCCGAGGAGCCCAGCACGCCACACGCATTCACCTGTGGACGCCGGCGGCGGGAGTTATAGGTGACGGAGGGGCCGCTTCGCTCGCTGTCACGCTAAAATGATGGTGAGGTAATTTAAAGAGGCTGCGTGTGAGGGGGAAACATATTTCTGAGGAAACAGGACAGGCAGGGCGGTGCTGACGGATGGTGGAGGGATGGAGACGTGAATGAAATACTGCAGCGAGACAAGCTGCTGTAATTCGAGGCTTTTCTCCCCTGCAAAGATAAAGATGTGCACATGTTAGGAACGTGTCAGCTGTTGTGTGGGAACAAATTACTCTTCCACTTGTTTCTCGTCTTGTTTTTGAATGCGACGCAGGATCCGCGAAACCCCGGGGCCCTCGTGATCAGCAGCAGGTACACGAACGTCCTCATTAAAGGGAAAACACATGCAGACAATCCACAAACACCAGTCGAATCCTTGTTTCAGCTTTCCTGCAAACAGAATCAAACGTCCCCACGGAGCTAAAGAGCATCGAACAGGCGGCCTGTGGCCAATCAAAGTGCTCGACTCTCACGGGCAAAACGTATCGTGTCCTGTAAAAAAGATCTTGTGCACCTGGGTCATCTCTGCACTGTTGAATGTGCAGTTTGCAGGTCTTGAGTCACATGACCTCAGAGAGGTCACATTAGAGCGCCACTAACATCAACGTGCAGCTTGCAGTTTATTAACCACAGAAAGTAAATATGTGGTGGTGATTTTTGCTCACGCTGCTGTTCCTTATGTCTCCTACACGGTTTGGCATACAGAGCAACACAAAGAAACAAAGGACAGATGGATGATAGAGAGATGGATGCTGCTGCAGCAGTGTGAAGGTGACAGCTTGACCCCTTTGCACCTGGGAGAGGCCGACCGGCAGGGCGAAAGCTCCGGAGGCGAGCCAGCGGGGAAAATAAAGTCCACTGTCAGCAAATATAGAGGAGGGAAACGATGGGGATGGACGGGACGGAGCCCAGGAGACGAGGGAGAGAGGGTGAATCTGGTGTCAATATGGGAGGGAGAGGTGTGAGAGAGGAGGGAGGGGGTGAGGATGAAGAGAAACAGTGAGGATTATAAAAGGATGAAAAGAGGAGACGGTGGAAAGACATGAAATGGACGTTAAGTTTAATATGAGCAGAGACGAGCTTTCACAGCAGACCCTGCTCTTTTCTAGCGTTGTCCTCCTGCAGCAGTAATTATTGTAATGACATCATCAAACGCCTGATAGCAAACGCTAACACAGCCAGAGTCTCCTCCACCTCCATCAGGCAGGACGGAGGCTCTGCTGCGAGGCTTCATCAGCAGCGTGCGGCTCGTCATCGTCGTTTAAGCTGAAGGTTAGAAAGGTCACAGTCTGGATTCCTGGAAGTTTCTCAAGGAGTTCCTGGAAAGTTCAGATTGTTCATGTCTCGTTTCTTTTAAGGTTGCTTGACTGACACGTGTGTGCTCCTGACATTAAAACGTGTTTCCTGTTAGAATCATTCAGAGACTGAGGCTAACCACCTCGTGCTGCTCGTACACCGCAGTGGATGGTTTCAGAGGGGCGGGGCAAACCGCCTGTGCAGTCATTTAGACTGGAGGACCGTCAGGAAGTCACATGACCTCACCACCAGGCCGGTTTCCTGCAAACACACGGGAGGCCGTGCTGTTGTATCTGCTGAAGGCCTCGAACTGCAGCTGACTGACGCCGGTGGAGCGCTCTGGTTTTACTGCATCATCTGAAACATCTGGAAACATCTGCTTCTTCCTGCTGCTCCGCCTGGAGGAAAGAGTGACGCTCTTAATCCACGTTTGGTCCTGAAAATCTGCAGCCTGTGACTGAAACACAGTGAGTAATGCTGGTGCTTTTGTCTCTTCAGTGGATAGGTTCACACAGCATGTCACTGTGGAGCAGAGCTCATGAGTGGGTTTCACCTCAGAATTAAATTCTTACGTAATCCTGCCCCGATGGAGAGAGAGGGACGAGCGGGGAGAGCTCCAGAGTCGACGCCTGACCTTCACAATGCAATGTGGCGGCCGGAGGGAGAGCGACGGGGAGGACGACAGGAGAGAGCCGAGAGCGATGCAGCGCAGATATGGAGGCAAACAACAGAGAGAAGGCGAAGACGGCGCTCAGCGCGACGGAGCTTTGAACAAAGCCGGCGTTAGCAGCATAACAGCTGTTTGTGCTGTACTCTCTGAAGACGCGCCGCCAACGAACAGCGGTTTGAAGTCAAGCGTGCGTGGTTTCACAAATCCTCCATGAAGAGGCTTCTTCTTCTCTTTTTAAATAACTGTAGATACAAAAGAGTGATGCCTAAAGCCCGATAGCGGCCCATAATCCACCCCTGCAGCATCCTGCAGGACAGCACCGGGCGGGCGACCCCACAGCCACTCAGGAAACCGGCTGGTATTTAAAGGCAGTGAGCAGGTTCCTTCATTTTAGAGCAACGACAGTAAAGGTGCGATCAGAAGGTTAAACCGTGAAGCGCACAGCCTGCTTTCTGTTTCCTGCTGAACATCAGTGTGTATTCCAGGCTGTTTGAGGGACGCAGGTGTCGGTCAGGTGAGTCTGTGTCCTCACAGTGACATCTGAAGCTGCTGCACGCTGACCGCTCACTCTTCCCAGGACGTGGGTCGAATGCAGAGAACGCGCATCGACACATTAAGTGCCGCTCTGATGTCAGATGTGATGAAACATCTGGCCAGTTCCTGGGTTGCACAGGAAGCATCCTGCGTACTCTTTCCATCAGGTGGATGCAGCCGTGCAGAAATAATAACTCTGATTTCTTGGATCAGCAGGAACGAGGTGACGCTAACTGTGTGCTGGTCAGGCTCAATAACACCACAGAACACAAATGAGCAGCGTCACACTGAGCTGGAAGTGATTCCCAGGCTGGCACAGACTTGGATGGATGCACTTGGTAACCTTCCACCACTGCAGCAAAGAAAGGATAAAAAGCAGAGACAGACTAAAGCGGCACAGACGGATGAGAGCGAGGAGGAAGATGAGGAGGAGGATGAACAGAAGCTCGGTGTCCTGTGGGATCGCTCACACCTACGAGGTTCAACATCCTCTGTGACTTCAGCTCCTCTGCAGGCTTACGCCGCCAGAGAGCTGCGCGCGTGGAGATGAAACGCAGGAAATACCGACAGGTTTCACACGGCCGCGGCCGGAGCGCGCCGGCAGATGGGGGTTATTTTTAGATCTGTTGGTTCAGGCTTTGAAAATCTGGGGATTTCCATCACGACGCGCTCTCGGCTCATTAGCGCAGCATCTTCTGTCTCTGACAGCAGCTTTGTTATTGTTGCAGCGTTCCTGCATTTGACTTCGTCGCATTACGAGTTCTGTGATGTTCAGTCACAGCACTTTTCCAATAAATCAGAGAGAACTTGTATTCTAACGTTTCCACAGACTGAGGCCGGCTCTGAGACGCGTCCCCACAGACCTCCGTCTTCACAGATCCTCCCCCCCGACTAATGTCAAGCTTCATGTTTGGAGTATTTGTGGTGTTGGTGTCCTCTGGAGCACTTTAGCGTGTGTGGACTGGACTCATACTGACATTAACTGACAGCCCAGTGGGTCATTTGTTGATGCATCACATTTGTACACAGCGTATGAAATTTGAAATGAAAATAAGGGTTTAAAGTTGAAACAGTGAGACGCCCACCTGATGATCGTTCTGGTTTAATGCACAGAAGGAAAACTGGCCTCTGATCCTGATCAGTCACTGTATCCTGTTACTGTATCCTCTGTGATCAGACCAACTCGAGCATATGCTCAGCTTCCTGCACAACAACACCAGGCTTCTTTTAAATTCCAGCAGGAATCCAGATGATCCGTCTGCCAACACGCTCGCTGGTGACTGCGTGCGACAGCAAGCTGCTTTTATTTGTTTTGCTGATGACGCTTGGACTGAAAAGCCGAACAAAGCTGATGACAAATGATTCTTAAAGAAGCGTTGTTGCCGTTTCTTGATTTGGAGGCGTGCTGTGGATCCTGGCGTGTCCTAACATAGCAGAGTGACTCTGGAATAACAGCTTTGTCCGATGAAACGGCCGTTAACTCCCTGACTGATGCTGATGACGAGATTTATGCTTTTGATGTATAACAAGGAACATTGGTAAATGGCCTGTATTTGTACAGCGCTTTACTCAGTCACTAATGACCCAAAAGCGCTTTACACATCCAGTCATCCACACATCCACACACTGGTGACACTGGCGCCACCGGGCCCTCTGACCACCACCAGTAGGCAACGGGTGGAGTGTGTCGCCCAAGGACACAACGACCGAGACTGTCCGACATTAACAGACTGCTGTACATGTTATTTACAGAAAGTTACCTGGAACTTTAGTCTCCTGATGTGTGTCAGCAGCACTGATCAGCAGTCAGTGTCCACACCTGAGACGTGCGTCATAATGAAACACAACAAAGGAAACATCTGAGACAGCACAGGTGTGATCAGCTGTGTGATCAGCTGTGTGATCAGCTGTGTGATCAGCTGTGTGATCAGCTGTGTAAGGCACAAAGCACAGTGCGTGTGTCACCGCGCAGTGAGTGTGATTCACACACGTGATGGGACTTCCTGCTTGTTGGAAACCTGAGAGTGAAGCTCTGAGTGAGCGGTCCATCAGACTGATGTCAGCGTCCTGATGTTCGTGAGCAGGGCTCAGTGTGGTGTGTGGCAGAGGGACACACAGAGCTCAGGAACATGGAAGGAGCTTGGCTCACAGCTGCTGCTCCATCTAGGGGAAAAATGTCGGAGCATCGGCTGGTTCCTGAGAGACCGCCTCCCTCCCCCGGGGAGATCTCTTAGAACTCCAGGCCTCGAGGGCCGGTGTCCTGCAGGTTTTAGATCTCCCCCTGGGTCAGCACACCTGAATCAGATGATTCGTTCATTACCAGGCCTCTGGAGAACTTCAGGGCATGTTGAGGAGGTAATCTCTGTGTTGGATCAAGCACACATGTAAAACCTGCAGGACACCGGCCCGTGGTTGGTGGGTAAAACGTGTCCCGTGGCGTGGGATGAAGTGTGGATCCTCCAGGAGAAGCTGCTCTGCTGCCACCTTCATCTACACTCACGCTTCCCTCCATGTGCGTGTGACTCGCTGCAGACTGTAGCATTAAAATGCTGATTGTGTCTTGGCAGATTCATTAGCTGTCTCATAAATATTGATTTAGTGTCTATTATGCATTTATAAATCCCCAAATAAATATTGAATTAATGTAAGGTTAAATAAGACGACACATCAGCAAGCATCATCGTCTCCCCCTCCGTCGCTCCGCTCTGCCTCCAGCGCCCCTGCAGGAGTGTCATCACTCTTTCTCAGCTCCCATCTTCCTTTTTTAACCCACCGATGATGAAGTGATTGACAGTTTGCCTCCTTCTGCCCTCGGGTCTGTCTGACCTCTGCCGGCCTGTCACTGGGACGCGCTGGAATGGTAAAAAAGGCCAGCGAGCGGGCGGGGCATTAATCAGGCCGCTGCTTAAATTGAAGCACATCAGGATCATCCCGTCTCTGCGGCAGGAGGCGGACGGCTCCAACCTTCTGTCTGCGCGTGTCAGCGCTACTCTCCGTCACTGTCAGAGCGTCTGTTTATCTGCCCGTGAGGCTTTCTTCCTTCTTTATGCTCGTTCCATTCATCTGACCCCGCTCCGGTCTCCTTGTCTCTTTCCTTCCTTCTCCTCCATCACCTCGATTCCTGCTCCCTCTGACGATGACCCTGGAGGTAACGGCCTGAACTTTGAACACTTGGGTAGGAAGGGAAATGTTAGTGTGACGCTGCATCTCAACTTCCACTCTGCTGTCAGGAAGCTGTGGTCCTCTGAGCCTCCTCCTCCTCCTGCACTGCTTTGTTTCCTTGGCAACACAGTGTGGAAGTGACTGGCGGCCAGCGCTGAGGGATGTGCAGAGCTTATTGGTTTGCTGACAAACCGGCAACTTGAATTTTCAGCTGCGTGTGGGGTTCAGCTGCGCACTTTTCCACAGCTGATGTGACTGATAATAACACACAAATCCATCTGTGTTTAGAGAACTGTGTCACAGGAAAGTTCAAACATGAGGATATCACTCTTTACGTGTTTCAGAAACCCTGACTCACCCTGTCTGGTTACTGCTGGGTGTAAAGAAAGGCTGGTTTTATGGAGTCCTTCGATCTGTTGATAGCAGGCGCGTGCACACACCAGGAGCTGCAGGTGTGCAGAACTAACACACAAAGATGAGAATCTGCAGCCTGCCAGGGAAAAATGATGCTCATCGCGTAAAACCAGGGAGGAAAAGAAATATGAGCGTAACAATGTGACAGCTGTATATGAAAGATGGACACAGTGACAGCTGTATATGAAAGATGGACACAGTGACAGCTGTATATGAAAGATGGACACAGTGACAGCTGTATATGAAAGATGGACACAGTGACAGCTGTATATGAAAGATGGACACAGTGACAGCTGTATATGAAAGATGGACACAGTGACAGCTGTATATGAAAGATGGACACAGTGACAAAGATGCTGATGCATCAAACCTGTTTTCTTTGGCCAGCAGGGGGGGATATCTGTCGCTACAAGAACACTTCCTGTTTTATACACTTTCCCGAGGACTTTGCCAACACAGTCGTTTTGACTCGTACGGAATAAAAGATGACGTCACTTTATTACAGATAACAACCGTGAGCACGCAGCAGGGTCACGGTCGGGTCCGCCCTCACATCCACTTTCCAAACACAAACATGGCGACAGCGACATATCCCGGACTCGATGATGTCATCATTTATCTACATTTGTCTGTCTCGCTCAGCCAATGAGGTTCCTGTTTGTTGAACTGAGGTTTGGATTGCTCTTATTTCCTCCAGTTTTGGCGGTCTCGATGAAACTGCAGCGATGCTGGGTGTGTTAGACGCAGAGTGAAATGTCAGCAAAGACCATCAAAGGTTCAGAGATGAATGGAAAAAGGAAATTTAGGAAAATAAAAGAGGAAACGCAGCCCAGCGAGGCTTTGAACACCTGAGGAACACCTTCCTTTCCTCCTCCCCATTCCTCATGTAGGTAAGCTGAATGAGGGAGGAATCAGTGACAGCAGGAAGGTGAGGAACTGAATCTGGTGCTTCTGCACTCGCTGTCATGGGCTCCGAGGTGATGTCACTTTCACTTTTAATAACAATAAACTGACCACAGTGCTGCTGAGAACAGATCAAGACTGAAACTTCCATAAACTTTATTCTCTTGTTACTCCCTCGTGGGACAGATGTGGGTGTGGGTGAGCCTTCCAGGCCACAGGAGCCCCGGGAGCCATATTTAAAGACTGTCATGTAGTATTTCATAATAGACTCTCCATGTGTCAGTGTGGATCCTCTGTGACAGGAAGCTGCAGACAGCGAGCTCCCACAGCTCGAGTCACTAAATGTTTTTAGAGCAGTGAACCCAGGGTGACCAACAGGACGTACGAGAGCGGCTGAGGAACACACACACACGCACACACACACACACACACACGCACACACACACACACACACACACACACACACACACACACGCACGCACGCACGCACGCACGCACACACCACACACACGCACACACGCACGCACGCACGCACACACGCACACACGCACGCACACACACGCGCGCACGCACCACACACGCACGCACACACACGCACGCACGCACGCACACACACCCACACACACACACACACACACACACACACACACACACACACACACACACGCACGCACGCACAGCACCACACACACACACACACACACACACGCACACACACACACACACACACACACGCACACGCACGCACGCACACACGCACGCACGCACGCACGCACACACGCACACACCACCACACACACACACACACACACGCACACACGCACGCACGCACGCACGCACGCACGCACGCACGCCACACACACACACACACGCACACACCCACACACGCACACTCACACATACACACACACACACACGCACACACACACACACACACCCACACACACACACTCACACACACCCACACACGCAACACACACGCACACACACACCACACGAACACGCACACCACCACACACACACATCACACACACACATCACACGCACGCACGCACGGCACGCACGCACGCACACACACGCCACAAACACCACACACACACACACACACACACCACACACACACGCACACACAGCACACACACACGCACACACGCACACACACACACCCACTCACACAGACACACACACGCACCACACACACGCACACACGCACACACACACACACACCACACACTCACACGCACCACACACCACACACACACATCACACACACACACACACACACACACACACCACACACACACCACACACACGCACACACACACACACACACACGCACACACACACACACACACACGCAGATGTAAAGTGAACACAATAATAAGCACAATGACCACCTCCACCTTGGATGGTCACTTGCAGACTTAATAACATATTATTTGTCAGATAATAAGTTAAGCTCCCGCTGGGCTCAGTTGCCGGGGACTTTTGAAGCATCTGTTCATTCACTAATGTGTTTCATTAGCTACAGACACCATCAGCAGTTTCATACATTTAACCAAACAGCCTGAAAACTGAAGACGACAACAAAGGGAAGGAACGCCTTATAACTCCCAAATATCACAGTTAACTCTCTCACAATATATAAGACTAGTTACATTTGCACATGTATATTTTCATCATTGCTTCTTGTCTTGTCCTCCACCACTGCGGTCTCTCCACTCTCACCTCCTCCTCGTCCTCTTCCTCATCACCTCAAGCCTCATGTACTGAACTAAAGTCAGCACTTAAACATTCACGCGCACAAACATACTCATTTATCCTTGATAGAGTTGTAAGTACTTGTTATTAGCAGATTAAACATGTGACCTTCCCATCTCTGCACAGCTGAGAACAGCTGGCTAAATAACAACATCTGGTTGTAGGGCAACATTGTGCCAGCTAATGTTCGGCTCGGAAATCACGCTTTTGATTACGCTCTCACACTGAGTGAACGTTACAAGCTAACAATGTCGAACACTGTGAGATCCACTTCAAACACAGTTTCACTAATGTCGGCTAACAGGAGCTAACAAAAGCTAACAGCTGCTAAAATAGGCTAATGGCAGCTAACAGACGCTCACAGCAGCTAACAAAAGCTAACAGCAGCTAACCGAGGCAAATTGATCTTCAACAGCAGCTAAAAATGCAGTGATATTAACAAAAAAGTTCAGGAACTGAGCAACACTGACTCATCAACTCATCGACCTCGTTTCACTGAGTTTTACATCCAGAGTAAAACTGAGCTGAGGTCAACTGCACACAGACAGCCTTCAGTCCCACAGCAGAATTATAAACTTAAAGTGAGAGGAGTAAGAAAACAGGACTGCAGTCTGCTGACATGCAGTGGTGATATTTTACACACAGCATGCTCTTTAAACATGTTCAGGCTGAACAGGTGAACAGCTCTGGCTGATAAACCTGTCACATGACTTCTGATGTGCACTTTCTGAAGGATCATGGATGTTATCTCTTCACCTAAAGCGGAGGCACAGGTGGCATCTACCAAAACTGAGACACAAAATGATCATCATGAACAGCGTGTAAAAAAAACGACACGAGACGCCTGCTTCTCCAGGAAAACGTCCCAAAATAAGATCTAGAAAAAGAAGAACAGGTGCAGACTACGTTGTGCTGTCGTTCTGTGTTTTTTCCGTCGTGCTGCTTCGTATGACGAGGTGGCCCGCTGCCTCCGTGTTTGCCCCTTGTAAAGTCAGAGGAATGAAAAGCTTTTGAGGGACGTAGGTGTCAGAGGAACGTCCACAGGGAGGAGCCGAGCGGAAACGAGCCGAGGTTTGTTGAGCAGACGGAGACGAGACGTGTTAGCAAGTTGTTGTAGCATCCTCTGCTGCTCTGCTGTCGGACATGAAATATTTACAGGCAGAGCTAATTAGAGGAAGTACACACACACACACACAACACCGTTCAGCTATCTTAGTGAGGACCTTCATTGACATAATGCTTTCCCTAGCCCCTTACCCTAACCATCAAAAATGAATGCCTAACCCTGACCCTAAACCGAACCATAACCTAATTGTAACCCACATTTTGAGCCTCAAAAAGGCCTTTAAATGCCTTCAAATTTGTGAGGACCGGGTTGTGTGTCCTCACAAGTGACTGTTGGTTCTCACAAAGATAGTAGAATGCAGATTTCGGTCCTCACAAAGATAGCTAGACAGGAACACACACACACTCCTCTGGACACTGAGCCTCTGAATTATTTCCTGTTTGATGAGACCGGCAGTCAGATCCTGTAATCTGGCCCAGCTGGTGAAATAAGTGTGTTGATGGTGGTAACAGCTTACAGCCGACGTGCCTTCATCGGAGACAAAAGGAGACTCATCGAGCAGCGCTGTTGTTATAATCATGCAGCTATTAGACAAATGAAGACGCTCACCACAGTGACGACACAAAGTCAGAGAAAAGGCCACTGGGTTCAAACGTGAGCCTCTCGGTGGACCACACCTGCATGGGCAGGTAAAGGTGGGCTGGGTGCTCCCGCTTCCTCCAGCTGGGTAACCACATGCACGTTAATCTAGGGTTAAGGTTAATCTATGATTAAAACATGACCCGCCTGCTGAGAGTTAATATGAATATTCAACACTGTCAGATATGAACAAGGCGTTTTCATATCTACGCCGTCCTACGTGGTAACCTCAGGTTAGGATTCAGGTCGAGGTCACGACTTTAATCTGACAGGATTAAAAGCAAAACTTTTCTTTCAGATTGGTTGATTTACTTGTTATAGAAATAAATAAATCTAGATGTTACTTAACAGTGTTTCGGCTGATATCAGTCTACCAATAATGGGTCATGGTAAGCTAAGGCCATTCTTTGGCCCAGGTGAACCATCAGTTGGTGTTCTCTCTCTGGCATGACGTGCCTGCTGTCGGCCCCTCCACGGTCCGTCCTAATAATCATCCCATGGAAGGGGTGGAGCTGGCAACCTGTGACCAATCATAACTAAGGATACGTGTAAAGGATAAAAACGACACTGTGAGAGGAAAAAGATCATGTCCGGGAGTTTAGTGTTAAAGGTCTGACATAAACTAAAAACATAAACTAAAAACAAATATCCAACATCAATCAAATAGTTTCAGCCAAGAGGCTAAAACACAAGGAACTGATCGGTCACCCGATGACCTCTGACCTGGACCATAACTCAGGCTCGTAAGAGTCCGGTTCTCAGTGCGGTTCGCTCTGTCAGAGCGTTTGTGACGGAAATGCTCGGCGCGCTTGTTCATCGCTTCCTGGAGAGAGGCGTGGGCCTCAACAGGAAGTCTCCCATCACAGCAGCACCGAGCGTCTTCTTTTGTCTTCTTGTCACATTACGCCATCAAACCTCAAACGGATGCATCGTTTTGTGCCTTAATGTTTTCCCGAGTGCGGCGTCATTTGCATTTCGCTGTCTGCCTCGTGTCTGTCGGTGCTGCACGGACGCCGAGAAGCACCTGCGGTTTGCACAGACTGCGTGTGCGCTAGCGTGTGGCTACAGCTGAGAGCGCTCTGGTCAAACGCTGCAGCAGAAAGCAGATTTTGGTTTGCACCACAGAGAAAAGGTTGCAGTCATCATCTGCTGGGGAGCTGGAACTCCCCGAGCTGTCAGCGCATTTACGGTGAAGGAGAAGTGTGTGTGGCGATGCTAATGTTAATGCACGGAGACGGGAAAGATGCAGGAAAACAGTCGTGTGAATCGGGAGAAATCCTTCACTAATCACACGTGTCAGCGAGGAGGACGGCTGCCGTTTTCCCAGACTGTCACCGTGAGCAGCAGCAGCTCCGACGGGAATGCCGTGATTACTGTGTGATTGCCACTCGCAGCGAGTAATGAAGAGTCCAGCTCTTATCTGCTAACAGGCACAGAATAACCCTTTAATTAACCCCTAATGAATAAACCCCGAAGTCACAAACAGAGGAAGTCTTAATCCAGATGTAGCTGCAGAAGAAGCTCAGCTTTCTCTGGCTGAACTGTGTGTGAACTTTAAACTCTGCGGGGATTAAAGCGTCTGGAGCGATGCGCAGAGTGCTGCACTCAAATGCAAACCCGAGGTCCTCCGGCTTCTGCTCTGCTGCTAAAATATTAGGCACAACTGCGCTTTCTACTCCATTACATTTCTGTGTCGACTTACTTCACACATTTGCACATTAAAGGCTTTTTTTTATTAGTCAGTTAATTAGTTAATCCACAGAGAGGAAATGAATGTAATAAACCTTTTTGTGGTTCTTAAACCGGCAACGGAGGATCAGAGGATTAATCCATAATGAAAATTATCATCGGCGTACCATTAAGTGACCATTTAAACTGACAAACTTTTACTTATTTGCTTAATTTTGCTTAATTATTTCAGTATTTATGGTGGTTATGCTTTCAACACAGTGTTTGTGCAGTAAAATCATTTGTGCTCATCACAGAGGAGCATTGAATCAGGACAATGTGAGCTCGGTGATCCCGAGGAGGGTCAGTGAGGGTCAGATCAGAGGACGCTGTCCAAGGACGGTGAGTGGAGAGAGACAGCAGAGCTGCTGCCTCACGCACGTTGCTGTGAGATGCAAACTGCAGAGGAGGCTGCCTACGAATGTAAAGGTTATGATGTCACAGCGGTCCCAGCAAACACTCGAATACAAAGATTTGAATGTTTAATTAAGGCCCATGTGATCACTCTGACCTTCGAGCGAAAAGGAGCAACGAGATAAACGACGGGCTGAGCAGGATCGACAGGTGTAACCGTGACAGAAGCACAAAGACGTGCAAGCAGCTGAGCAGTAAAACCTCAAAGAAAGCTCGTCATCATCATAAAGGACTGTAAATATGTCCGTCCGTGTTAGAAAGAACTGCTGAGGCTCTAAAAGCTGCTGCAGCTGTGCAAGGGAATAAAAAAGGCCTGAATGTGACCTGGAAAATATTTGACATGTAGTACAGCACTTGTGGTGAGAGCGAGGTCCTCTGTTCCTGCAGCCCCGGCACAAAGACGGGCGTTGCTAGCTACAGCTGACGGAGGCTTCCAGCTGGAAAACTGCTGCAGCGTCCTTTGGAATAACAGCGTGATGTGCACCAATCAAATCTAAGCAGGACAGAAACGACTAATCATCGTCAAAGACCGACTGTCCTCGCCGATGTTTGTGGGGAGGTGAATTTTTATTTCTGTTTGATTTTAATTCAAGGACGGGAAACGTCTCGCTGCGGCCAATCAGCAGCCGTTTTAAGGAAGATGAACTTGTTTGTCTTCAGGCTTTGATTGTGACAAACGTTTTTTTCTCTCTTATAGACTTTGAGATTTTCCTTTAATATCTTTGCTTTTATTAAAGCGTTGATGTCGCAGCTTAATGACTCGATCCAAAATCACCATAAAGCAGAGCTAATTTAGAAATATTGGATTTCGTTTGCTGAAATGTCCCCAGATTGACTGTTCCCTCTGTTTTATCTGCAAACCTCAGTCTTTGGTAACAGTCCCATGAAATGATTGAATTTCATGGTCTGAGTTTCATCACCAGACCAAAAAAACATTCAAGCAAATGAAAACTGTGTTTTTCTCTCCTGCTGCTTAATTTAGGTAGAAAAACCTGAACATTTCATTCAGATTGAGAACAGCTGTTTTCATTATTTTTCATTATGAGCAACAGCAGCTTTTTAACTTTACTATGATTTTGTAAAGAGTTTTACCTACTAAGGTTTAACATTTAATAATAATTAATAATTCTCATTCCCTATTGAATGCCTCAGGAGCAGAGATGGGCAGTAACGCGTTACTGTAATCCGATTACTTTTTTCAAGTAACGAGTAAAGTAAGGGATTACTATTGCAAAAACGGTAATTAGATTACCGTTACTTTCCCGTAGGAACGCTGCGTTACTGCGTTACTAAAACCGTGATTTTTTGCGAGAATGTCTCATGACAGTGACGTAAGCGAGTGCGACGTTCGTGACAACAGCTGTGTGCAGATCAACAGTGGATCACATATCGAGTGCAGAGAGAGTATGAGCGTGCAGCGTTTAAAGCGTGGAAGTACTGACCTTACTTTGAGTTTGATTCCATAAAAAGTGACAAAAACATTAGTGTCCGCTGTGCGTGGGAAGAAAACTTCTTTTTACAGCGAAAAAACCCCTAAACTTCCAACAAGCACCGAGTAGCTACGACGTAATGGGAAACTCACAGAGAAACTCGCGGATTCTTCCACTGACCGCGGCACACCTGCACCAGGGTAACCCTCCGCCTACCCCACTCCTGCTTTACAGGTGAAAATAGAGCAACAGGACCGCTGAGTCTTTGACTTTATTTATTTTCTGCTGTGTTTTACTTGCATCTATTTGAAAGACTGAGTGTAAACACAAAAAATATTTTATTTTATGTGCTGGAATGTGCAGAAAATAGGTTTAAATGTTAAACTAATTTCTTCCAGTCAGAGAATGTTGCATATAATTAAATGTTTGCTTGATGCATAAAGTTAAAAGATTAAAACTAATAAAACAAGTTTTAAAAAGAGACTTTTCCATTTGATTACATTTTGTATGATGGATTATGTAGAAAAAGTAGAATTGGGCTGAAAGATCTATCACTTTATCACCTCTTCAGGTTGTAAATCGTGTTTTTAAAAAGTAACTAAGTAACTAAGTAATTAATTACTTTTGAAAATAAGTAATCAGTAAAGTAACGGGATTACTTTTTGGGGGGAAGTAATCAGTAATTAGTTTCTGATTATTTTTTTCAAGTAACTTGGCCAACACTGCTCAGGAGCAGGATGGGCGCCTCACAGGTGAAGCCTTCAGTTTTCAGGCCCCTCTGCTGTGGAACCAGCTTCCAGTTTGGATTCAGGACACAAACACTATCATGTCTAAACTGCTGACAATAAGTAGTAATTCCAACAATGTGAAGAATAAATGAGGATATTTATGCAGGTCTTCATCTGACTTCAGCTCAGAGATGATGCTCGAGGTAAGGAGGAAGATGAGGGAGGAGAGAGAGCAGCAGCAGAGGATGGGACATAATGAGAAAGAGACAATGAAAATATACATGTTCAAATGTTCAGAGGTCATGTATAATATGAAAGAACTTTTTTAAAGAGGCTGGTCTCGAGCCACATACGTAGAATGCAGTTATTCAGAACAGCAACGCAACGGCACCAAACTGGCACTCGCTCGAGAAATTTTAACGGATTGATTCTAAATTTATGGAAATGTTTGTCAGAAGATGTAATTACAGAATAATTCATCTATATTTACAATCACAACATCCTTTTTTTAAATAAATAACCTAAAAAATGACGGACTGTTGCTTTGACACCATGCTACCCCAGCACCTCCTCGTCACCTGTTCCCTTCACCTACCTGCTCCATCACCCCTCTCCCCGGGGACGCTTTCTACCACTTACAGCAGAATTCCTCTGCGTCCTCCACGTGTGGAGGATACACACCGACAATATTCAGCATCACTGTCTGACCCTCTGTTCACCTCCACAACATTATCCCTGCTCCATCGCTCCTCCTACTTACACCATGGAACAACAGCCTGAATACACCCAGTGCTCCTGCCCTGCTCTCCTGCGCACACCACAGATCCATAGATCCACCCTCCTATCTCTGCTCTCTCCCTTTAGCAGTCATAGGCCCTACGGTTGGAGCTCAGCTCCACCCTCGTGCCATTCCTTCTCTCTCGCTGCCTCCTAACATGCCTTCCCCGTCTCCTCTTCTTTGTCTTCAGTCAACAGTAGCACAGCTTCCACCAGCACTCTGTTGGTCAACAGCACCGAGGCTATTGTCGTTAACCCCGATCACCCTGACTGATCTGACCCCGCCCAGCTTAAAACTGTGAAACAGTGTTGTCAGGCACCATGCAGGGCTGCCTTCCTGCAGTGCCTGCCTAAAACTCACTGTGGCAAATGTGTTTTTTCACAGTGTGTAAATAGCAATAACTGCTTTCAGGCTTCCTCTTCACCTCTCTGCTAATCTCCCCTCACTGCAGCTCACACAGTAATAACTTTGGAATAAATTACTGAGGTGAACTTGGCAAATGTTTAAGTGGAGACACAAAAAAATGTTTTTATTTGGAAAAAAGGGGAAAAAATCCCGAAATGCTCCGACTCCCACGCAAGCTGAGAAAGTCCTTCTGCTTCTGTGCTGGTGTAAT
>NW_024582805.1:312691-317620 GCF_018398535.1 Haplochromis burtoni
CGAATGAAAGATGAAAAACAATCCTCACGTTCATGCTTCCTGATCTCTTTATTCTTCCCTCCATCTTTTCCTCCTCCTCAGCCTCGCGTCTCTTCTACTTTACTGCAGTGTCATGGTGACATTTGCAGTTATGGCTGATGTTGCAAGGCCTCTACAATACAGCGTCTTCACATCCGTCTCTGCTTTATCTCCTCTCCCTGTCCATCTACACACTGCTCGCCCACGCTTTTACCCTCCATTATGAAAAGACCCATTAAGAGGAATCAATCTCTTTGATGTTGTTTGCTTCATCGTGCAGCTCTGACATCAGCGAGCGGGAATACCTGAGAGGACGGTCATTAGAGGGATTATGGGTACGACGCGAGGCCGTGAGGCAACACTCAAAAAGCCATAATGGTGGAGCAGAGCCTGTCACGACTCCATCGTGAAGGATTTATGAATGTGAGTGACAGACTGGTCCTCGTGTGTCTGTAAACACACGTGCAGGAATAATACGTGCTTATGAGATGAGTAGCAAACCAAATGATTACTTTAAATACCAAAATGACTCATACGCTCATGTGAGCACTGAAATCCCAGTTTGCTTTGACAAACTCGGCCGTAGTTTGACGCACAAGGAGGTCATTCTGGCTTCTGTCCAACGGGTCCTGGCTGTAGTGACTTGTGACAAAGACAAGTTCATGCGAGTCACTGAAGACTAAATGACACAGCTGACTGACATGCTGGGGATGGAAAATGCTCTACACAGCCGACACTTAAATGTCCAGCAGCAACCAAACATCACACACAAGCAATTACTTTGGATGGGACGCAGGCCTGTGGCTTGGAAGTACTGGCAGAAGAAACTTGAGTTCCTGAAAGACCTAAGAGAGAACATTATGTACCCATCTGCAAATCCAGTGTATACAATATGGTGCATAAGGCAGAAGAGCCTCAGTCGGGACAGAGTGAGGACTTGGCCTACAGTCAGAGTCAGATAGACTTTATTTATCCCTAAGGGCCAATCAAGATAGATGATACCTTGCTGACCGTACATACAACACACAAACATCACATTGGGAAGACAGGTCAGGAACGAAACCATGGAAAATGCACAACATGAGGAAAGACGAGGAGAAAACAGAACTTCCCCCAAACTGAGCTCCAACAGGGAGACATGAATCATCACATGAATCATCACAACACAGAAGACATGAGCTTCGAAGGCGTTTGGAGGGGGGGTGAGTGTAGGTCTGTGTCAGTGTACATGTGTGTTTGTTCCATGTTAAGTCAAGAGAAAGTGTCACCCGGTTGGGCAAAAGTGAACAATCCTCGGTCGATGCGGGCGACCTTGAATGAGGAGAGAAAGTCACAACAACAGTCTGGTTATCTAAGGGGGGCGCTGTTATTCCCGTCAGCTTTTGCCTTGAGCATGCAGCTGGCGCCGGGGGGGCACATGAGATGGAGATGGTAGCTGTTTTGCTTAGTGCGAACAAACTGCTTCCTATTCTACAGTTGGTCTAATGTCCGTCACTGGTCACCAGGTCGTTGTTCTTCTCCACGATCTGGTGACCAGTGTGGGTTCAATAAGCACAGTCTGAGTACTCGCAGCCCTGCCCATCGTCTATCCTGTCGCAACCGACCATCGAGTATCCGGCAGCAGACGTCTCCGCAGGACAGTCGGGCTCTCCCAAGCCCAGGAGTTTGTCAGTTTCGTTAAGGGACGAGTTGATCAAATCCACAATTCTTCTTTAGGTTTTTAGAGAACAAGTCTGGGAGACTCTCTGAGGGTCAGAGAATAAGCGAAACTATACAAAGGACATGAGAAGCCAAGCCGCAAAGATGAGGGAGAAGGAGAAAATGCGACCGCCTCCCTCAAGAGCCAAGAGAAACGACTCTTACAGGCTTTGGGAGGCTTAGGCGAGGTGGAGCTTCAACACATGAATCTGTTAATATTCACCACGTCACTAATGAGTCATCAGGTTTAGGTACAGGGTTACACGGTTAAAATATCTCTGAATAGCGTGTGGTGAAAACAAAATCCAAGCCGAACCCAAACTCTACAAGGGCTTCAACCCTCCCAAGCTCACCTGCGTCTCCACTGTGGCCTACCCCCGTATTTAGTCTTTACTCTGGTATGTGCTTCCACTTATTCACTGAAAGCTGTGCACATCCAGTTTTTGTCAGTGCTTCCCCGAGTGGAAAAACAATGGACCAATCAGAGCTTCACAGGGACCTCCTGCGGCAGAGCCAGGAAAATGGAGAGAGAAAAATAAGCACGAACAGAGTTCAGACTTGTACGCTTACGCAGCACAAACCTTTTCACCAAATTCACCAAGTGAGCAACTCAGGAACGAGCGTGTGCCATGGCAAGGCGTCCATTATGGCTCTTCAAAGACTTTTGCAAACCCGAAAGGCTTTCACCGACCTTAGCAAGGTGACCTGGTTTAACTACAAGCCATGCTCTTTCTCAGTCCCTCACGCCACTGTTTTTCTCCCCTTATTGTACTTTTTGCTGCATTATATAAAATATTAGGTTGTACAAACTCTTTTTTTCTCTTGTTCTTTTGGCGACTCGACAAACAGACAGGAAGTCCTTCAATGAAGAATGAATAAATCAGCCGTCTTCCTCTCTCTGCACATCTCTGCTGACACCGTGTGCAGCCTCCTCTGTTGCATCTATGCACAGCAGATGTATGTACCGTGCCTCAATGTGTTGTAGGAAGCGGCGGGGATGGCGCGGCAGGTAATGAAACACAGATTCATCACAACAAAGAGATGTGAGTTTAAAAGAAAGAGACGCAGAGGGAGAGAGAGCCCTGCAGAGATGTTTTTATTGAGGGCACGAAGGAGAAAAGGCCTCTTAGACTGAGTGAAAAGCCAGGGAGAGATAAGACGTGAAGGTGAGTCAGACAAAAAAGCTGATTTCTGGACGTACAGACCAAATCTGACTGGCTTTTAATGAAGCCAGGCTGAGTTTGTGTCTTATCACTGACATGTTTGATCTGCTGATGGCCGAGACAAAGGATGCTCTGACGCCGGAGTCGTTCAAGACCAAACATTTAGACAAGAGAGAAAAGTCAGAGCACACTTTAGTCTCTGTGAGAGTTTAGCTGCAGAACAAACTTGGAGTTTCAGCTGAGTTTGAGTCTGCAGGTAAGATGAACGTTTTCGCTCCGTCCCAGTAAAACCTGGAACTCCTGCACATCTAATAAGTAGTCAGAGAAACAGCAAGCACAGCCTGGCAGAAGATGGCTCGTCTGGCTTAATACATTTCTATGCATCCAAATAGTCATCCTTAAAAAATGCATCCAGAGGGTCTACGCTGCTTCAGCCTCCCTGCAGCTGCTGCTGCCCCTGCATGCTGCTTTGAAACCCACCTCCACCCGAACTCCATTTGTCATGCTGCTACTCTGCCTGTGTTGTGCTGTCTGTGTATTCAGTTTACTTTCATTTAAGTCATGTGATGATGAACCAGAGACGACTGCAATGATAAGATGATCTTAAAAGTTAAAGATGTGCAGCAGAGGCTCATAAATGCACCAAGAGCAGTGAAGGGCACCGGCGAGGCTCACTGCGATGTGCCGCATGGCTGAGAGCGGGTATTTACTGCAGAAATCTGTGCCGTCGCTGCGTCGTCACTGCAAGCCCCTTTGAAACCCTACGCTGTAGCCCGACGTGCACTTCACATCACAACACAGTCTGCAAAGATTGGGACTGGTCTGTTCGCGCTGAGTCCTCCTGTGCATTAACGTTTATGCTGCGGTGTCTGGATTTATCAGTGAGAGAATAACAACCACAGTCTCAGGATAAGGAATAATACCCACAGCATCAGTATAACAGCTCACAAATATCAGCAAACTCCTGGAGGGAGACGGCTGAAACGATGGACAAAGAAGTGGACAAATATGTGACCACCACAAAGAGCGAGGACGCAGGAGGGAAAACGTGCCAGCATTTGATTTGTTTCTGTCGGCTGGTAGCGCATATAAATCAGGCTCTGCAGCGATTCACCACAGCAGTGTGGACCAGGCCTCGATCTCTGTGTGTGAGCGGAGAAAGAAAATGAAATTCATTTTCTGATCAAACAGGAAACCAATAAAGAGTATGTGTGCACAGGTGAGGCCCCAGCAGCTAGAAAATACGGGGTCTTCAGTCCTGCTGTGTTATCAGAACAGGTGAGTCCACCTCCTCAGGTGTGGGCAGCAACACCGCGCACCACCCAAAAGACTTAATTACATTACAAGAAGGCTGGAGGTGACGGTGAGGCTGAGAGTCAAACGCTGAAATGAATATCGAGAAGTTAGTCTTCTGTCCAGACAAACTTTCTGGTGGAACATCAGGATTAGAGAGGATTAGACATCATAAGAATCAGCAGCGATGTCCCTGTGACAGCAACAATGATGTGAAACTGCAGCGATTACAGAAAAAAGAGTTGATTTCAGAGGACAGCTTTGCATTTGTCGATGAAGAGGGGGAAAGGAGGGAGGGCGCTCCTTTTCACTCTGGAGTGAAGCAGTTTTTCAGCGGCGAGATTTCCCTCAGCGTGAAGCAGCAGATAAGCAGAGTTAAAGCGAGCTTACAGCAGCGCAGGAAGCAGATTACAGGTGCGGTGGCAGCGTGGCAGACACAAAGCTGGATTACAGGAAGGTCTGAAACCTGAACAAGAAGACAGACGCGAACACAGCGGGGGGCGGGCCTCGCTCTCCTCACTCTGCTCGCCATCATCTCTGTAACTGGTGGGTTTCTGCCCGCCGCTCCCCTTCCTAGGCGGGCTCTTCTTCTTCTCTCCTTGGTCTTTCTCATTGTGTCCCGCTCTGTCCACAGCCTCACACGGCTGTTCTCAGACATCAGTCATAGTCTTGATACGCTGCCATCGTTGTCTTAAATGAAGTATATCTTTGTGCCTGTCATACAGGACATGCACATGGATGCTCAGCCACTTTCTAT
>NW_024582805.1:318251-324514 GCF_018398535.1 Haplochromis burtoni
AGCCTTTACTTTAAAATATGCGCCGTCCAATAGCTGAGCTTAATCTCACAGAGAATGATCAAAGCTCATGAAACAAACAAATGAACAAAAGATTTTCTCCTTCATTTCTGTCAAACACAGCTGTATGACACGTTTCCAGCTGTTAGTATCATGGTTGCTAGGCAACCTGGGCAGCGTGACGGAGGCTAGACCGCCCATTTCACAAGCCTCGCACTTCCGGCCTCAGCGGTCTTTGAGTACGCGGCCCTTGAGGATTGTTGAGGCTGCAGAGCCTGAATTGGGATACAGCCTCAGATACCTGCTAACAAGTGCTGTTAGCACAGTGACCTCACAGCAGCCATATTATTGGTCACATGATGTCATTAAAAATGCTCCAACGGCACAGACACGGTCCAGAGATCCAGCTAAGCTGTTAAAATCAGAGATGAAACCGCTGGAAGGTTGGACGGTTTGCTGGCGAGGACCTGCAGGGGAAAGTTTGGTAACACCTGCTGGCAAACATCAGCATGTCTGCACCTCTGCAGCTCTCTCTGAGCTCACCTACTAAGATCCATCAGCCTACTAGACATGCGGCATTAATTTCATCAGAATCCAACCGTCCGTCAGGCGGCATCAGCAGATGTAGACGTTTGACTTTGACTTTGTGAGCTTTATCCTCTGCAGCAGGAACAGAAGACGAAGCCATAAGGAGGGATAAGATGCTGGGATACGACTTCCTGCCAGGAGAGCCGTGTCTGCGGCGCAGCTCGCCGAGGCTTCTCTGTCCGGGGGAGGATCGGCGGATAGGCGAGGGCTCAGCTGGTCTGACTGCTGGTGTGGAGCGGACAGATGGAGGGATTACGGCGGCTGAGGGAAGAGCGAGGTGGGGAACAGAGGACCGAGAGAGAATAACGGGGGAAACGGAGACAGAGGGTTTACTGAGAGGAGCAGGTTGTAGCTCGGCTAGCTAGGGCGCTCCGTGGATGCTGGTTAGCCTGCGTGCCACTCATATCCAGACTCAAGGAGCTGTATAGAGACATGCAGCTTAACGCTCAGAGCTTATCTGTGTTTGACCTGCTGGGCCGGTTTCAGCTTCTTCAGGAACGTACAGCTGTTCTGCTAACAGTAATATTATTGTTGTATAATAATAATGATCATTTACCCAAAATGTTAAAAAAGCAAGAAGATTGTATCGCTATTTTACCAGGAAGTGAAACTTTCTGCTGGACTCCCCAAATCATGGGCATTTGTGGGCGTCTGTCCTCCAAGCTCGGGTCCTCTACCAGAGGCCTGGTGCTTGAGGGTCCTGGTGGCAATTTTTGACAAAGCAGAGAAAATAGAGTCTGATCGCAGAGTGGTAACTTCAACTTCTTGATGTTTGAGCAGTTGTCTCACACAGAGTCTCCAGTCCTCCCTCACACACGTCCTTGTCGTTCCTGCATCTTTGAGGTGAGTTTGAGCTGCACAGGAGTGTGTGTGTAAAGATGAGGATAACCTTTCAGCCGGTACAGAAGCCTTTGAAGTCGACCTGTTTGGTGGAGACGTGTGTTCTGTATCAAAGCGCTCAGCGAGGACGGTGCAGGAAGCCTCCTCCTTCCATCTCTCAATTTCTTATGTAAACGAGCCTCGTCACCGGCACGCTCAGATCTGCTCTGCTTTTGTTTCCCCCCTTCACCTCAGATTTCTGTTGTTTACAACATTTTCTGTCCAAAACTGCCGCCTCCCCCCCTCCTCCCCCTCTTCCTCCCCCTCTCCTCGTTGGTCGGTTGACCCTGGGTAACCGACATGATGACGACAAGGTGTGAAAGGTTTCCCGGGGCTTGGAGTGACAGCAGCAGGCCAAACACTCATCCAGATGGTGACTGCTCTTTGTTTCGCCCAGAGGCTGAAAACTGCACATCACAGCCAGAATAGAATAGAATAGAATAGAATAGAATAGAATAGAATAGAATAGAATAGGCTCTATATAATCCCAGCATGTGCAGATAGATGGACTTGGAAGAAGATCATGTTTCCGGTAAATAGAACTCGTGTGAGCAGCATTTCCTCATCAGTATTTCACGATCCATCATGCAGCCTGCAGATCAGTGTGCTGAGAACATGTTATTCATACCTGCTGCAGAAAACGCTCACATTTCTTAAAACGCAAAGACAGTCAAACATTATATGACAAAGGTAATGAGACAGCAGCAGTTAGTGTTCAGCTCATCCGTGTGGTTGTACCGTGGACCTGAGGCTGGCAGGTGTCACACCTCCCTGCTTCACACTAATGCTTGAATTATTGTGTCTGCTTTTCATTCACTTTTCCTCATTCATATTTCATTGGTGTGCAACAGAAGAACTTTTTGCTACCTGATATAAAAGAGTAAAAATCATCATTTAAGGAAAAAAAAGGTCTTTCACACTGGAAAACCTCTATTAGTCACAGAGCTGAATGCTAGTTAAGCTAAGAAACCAACAGGCAGCTAATGCAGCAAAGGCCTGGACAGTGTCGGGGTCACACGGGGGTCGCCATGTTTGAAGTCCCAGAGGTCAGAGTTTCACTTCCTTCTAACGTACACGTGTGGAGGCGCTGCATGAGTGAAAACAGTCGGTCAGAAGCAGGCAGCGAGTGCTGAGATACGTGAACGTGAACAGCAGGAAGAGAAGTTTAGACTCCGTGATGAAGATGAGCGAGCCAATATGGATGAAGCCCAAAGCGCTTCACACGTCACGGTGCCAGCTTGCCATCAGTGGCTAACAGTGGTCACAGCCTGCAGAGACGTGAGCGGAATAGATGGACAAAAACGATAAACGCTCGTCGGAGCCGCCGACTGTTCTCATCCCGGGGTGGAGGTGGAATCGACTCGGGAGGAAAGGGGCTCGTTATCGCACCGTTAAAGACTCGTCACCCACTGAAGGACTCGTTCAGTGGGTGACGAAATGTGAAGTTCAAGAATCGAGTGTAAAGATAAGGAGATCTAACTGAGGAGACTTTAAGATGGAAGGGTTCAGACGTGAGGAGCTTCTTCTGACTCTGCAGCGCTGAGGTTGGTGCTCGCCACGCTGAAGGAACGCTGAAGGAACGCTAGGAGGTCAGTGAGACACTCGGCAAAGACCCACTCACACACACACACCCACAACTGCTTTGTCTTTCCTGCCTGCGTCTGAAGACTTTACAGATCTGAATCTCGTGCTTTCTAGAGTCGATCTATCCACTCATCATCCTGTGGCTCATGTGAGGATTTCTGTCCCATTGTGCGCATTTGAATGCATGAAGACCCTCAGACAGGATATCAGACAGACCCACGAATGCATTTCACAGAAAGCCTCTCAGCATGATCCAACAGTCACCTTTTCATTCAAACGCTGCTGCTGATGTGAACAACGTGACGTGATCTCTCACTGTGAACGGGCTCATTCGGACCACAGACTCTGGACTTCACGTGTTTGAGGCTCATACCTGCTCACGCACACTCAGTGAGTGCGCCCAGCACTGCTGCTCCTGATGCGTGGAAGCCAAAGACACCGAGGATGAGGAGACGCCGGCTGTTTTCCCTCACGTGTAGCTGTACTGACAGCCTACAGCCAAACACTGTGTGAAGTTACCATGGTTACTGTGACAACGCCCAATCAAAAAAGTACAGTCCTGTGGACTTGAGTAGAGCGGGTCTGTCTTTATCCTTCTGGTCGGGCCCTGGTTCTGGCCGGCCTCCTGCAGTGAACCCGACGGGAGGCTTGTCAGAGCTTCGGGGCCACATGAGCCCGACTGCAGCTTTGAAACACTCACAGCTTCATCCTCGCATGAAAAAACCGTGAACGAATAAATAAGCGGATCACATTTGTATTCTCTGCTCCGCTGATCTTTCCGAAATTACTCACAATCCACTGATGTTACATTCAGAAACGCTTCTCTGCGTAACTAATCAGTGATTTACAACTTGGATATGAAAAGGCCTTTAAAAATAATGAAAACACTCAGCTTTAATTAAATCCATCATTCTTCCATTAACGCCGGTTTGCAAAGATGTGGCCTCGCTTGACTTTTCAATCAGAGACTCGCTCTTTATGTGTTTGCTTTACGTTTAGCTTCACCGTTAATACCTCATTAACACTTCCTGCCTCCTGTCATTACTGCTGCCGGCATGCAGGTCGAGCTCTTTTAGTCCATTCAGGTGCAGAGAAATCACCCGGCAGGGGGCCAACAACACGAGTCTGAGGGAAGAAGACTTTGAAGTGAGCTTTCAGGACGCCTGAGGTCGCGTTCTCCAGGAAAAGCCAGAGAAGCAGCTCTGTGGATGCATTTGTTCCAGTTTTTAGCTCAGAGCAGTGCAACCATCACTTCATACAGCAAAGAGTTTTTCTCCGGTGAAAGATGCACAAAAGAGGACCGTTGTTTGTGTACGGCACTCATTCATGGGCCTTCCTGCATGTGTCAGTGAAAGCTGGCGCGGCGCTACGTCACGCAGCATGAATGGGTGGAGGTGGATTACAGCTGAAGCAGCGTCAACAGCACGCTCCCTGTCAGATCTGCAGGTGGACGTGTGGACAGGTGTCAGCTGAGCCAGATGATGCTGAGGTCAGCTGACTGTGACATCAGATTACTGTCCAGCACCACCTCAGTGCTGGTTTCTAGTACAAACACGTACAAGAAACACACCTTAGTCTTTATTACTTACATGCTTTACAGGCTTCAGTCCGAGGCTGCGTTTAAGGCTTGAGGGGAATAAAAGTTGGAGATGGTTTGATCATTTCAGCAACATCTTTTTATAAAACAATGCCTGGTCATTCACTCATCTGATGAAATCAGCAGTGTTTCACCATCTGTGACAGATTCTGTGAGTCATAGAAAGATTTAGTGAAACAAAAGACACGGAGCTGAGTCTTTGGTCTGTGATGAGATCGCACAGAAGTGCACCATCAAATCAGTGCCGAATCAGTGAAGATGACGCTCTGCATGTACCGAGCTCAGTGGTGTGCCTACATCCATCGTCTTGGACATGGAAAAACTGGATGGATGCATGTATGGATGCATGGACCGCACTATCATCGAGGTTTTAACTGTCGTATAACGGGCTGATGTTGTGCAGCTCTGCTGTCTGAGGACCCGGCGGACTGATTCGTCCCCAGGGGAGAACCTCTGATGCTCAGTGGAAGAAGTCGTCTGCTGCTAACATCATCAGCTGTTGCCTCTCTTCACTGACACCAGCTCCACTCTCACTCGTTCACGTTTCTGTGGTCAGGTAAGTGTGCAGGTGTTTATTATTCTGTGCAGTCTAAAACTGACTCATTAACTCTGATTAGGATGTAATGATTGGAAAAGTTCTGTGTTGAGCGCTGCTGACTGTGTCGCTGCTCCTTTAATGATCACTACGGGGCATTTGTAAGGACTGTGGTCTGTGCTGATAGTGGCTGTGTCAGTAAAATGTTCACTGGCATTCCCCCAGGACGCTGGGTGCTCCTTTAAATAGACAGGTCCATGTGAGCTGCAGCTGGAGTCTGAATAGCTCCGCTGTGCCGGGCTCCAGAGGAACGCCGGCTCTGATTTGATTTGATTTGCAGATTCAGCCTCTCGCCTCGGCTCTGCAGCAGAACCTCTGCGGGTCTCTGAGCCCGCGTTTGCATTTCCACCTCAGCAGGAACCGTCAACTGTGAAGCGCAGTGGGTGTGAATGTTAAGTTGTAGACAATGGGCTAGTTTGTGTGTCCAGAGTAAAGCTTAAGGAGGCGCTATGATGAGACAGGAGGCAGGAGAGGAAGTGAGGGAGCCTGTTCACACTTGGAAACCTGACGGGATGAGTTAGCGATGACATCCAGCTTACTAGCTAAACCTAAGAGCAGCCAAGTGCAGAGCTAAATGTTAAAAAGTGTTGGTGTGAGCTTCTCCTGCACAGCAACTCGTTGTTTTTGTGCTGCAGCCTTCATCAGGGAATCGTGGACAGTGCTATTTTACTAGGTGCATGTTAACCCTGCAGCACTGATCGGTTAGCTTTGGTGCTCTCACAAAGGGAAGACAGAGGATCAGACTGCTGGGACAATGAGCTCTGAAGCTCATGTCACATAATCAAAATTTACCTTCAGTTTCTTTCAAAGGAAATGACATCACCTCCAGATTACCTCATCAGCTCTGAATCAGCTGATGAGGTTTTATATTTGCACATTTCTTTGCAGAGAAAAGTCTCAGACTCCTTGTTACTTTTTAACAGCTCACTATAAAACACACGCACATACACAACCTGTGTTAAGAAATATATTCTAAAACACTTCTTCAGTAAAGACTCAGAGAAGAGAAACACACAGAACTTC
>NW_024582805.1:324845-327345 GCF_018398535.1 Haplochromis burtoni
CTCCTAGGATGAGACATTCTTTCAATATGCCACCAACTAAACACTAATGATTACATGCAGTATTCTACCATATACAAACTTATATAATAAAAGATTATACTGACTACTAAGTACAATTTCCTATTGACAACCTGTCATCATACCACAACACAGCACACATACGAACAACAAAACCGCTCCTTACAACACTACTTATGTCTCAGGGCAAACAATGACAACATGTACGTAACATCTGATTAACATTACTGCAGCACACAAACACAAATCCAGGTTCGTGTTCACAGCTGTTGACTTTCTAACAAGTCAGACTAAAAACATGTTTTCAAAGTTTTCTGAATCCAGTTTCAGTCGTTTCTGTGTCGTCAGGTGTGTCTGCTGCACGTGAATACAGGAGGAAGCTTCAGTGTTCTGGACTGTTGGAGAACATGGAGAGCTCACGGTCACTTCACAGCTTGATGCTAACCTTTGCACATCTATGGTAGCCCAAAACATCCCAGAATACAAAGCATGTGTGGCCATGGGGACGCATTTAGTTTAAACTGGCAGAGCACGCCTGGTCGCTGGGTCAGATGGAGATCGGCTCGACGGAGCACACCGAGAGTCTCAGGACACCTGCTACACCTGATCCATCTGTGGCTGTCACAGGACGGTGCTGGAGGTGGAGCCTCTTAAAGCCGTGTGTGATGCGGTAAAGTTAAATCAGATTTCATTGGTGGTTAGTTACCAGTGGTTTTTGTGTCTCTGTGACCCGGAAATGAAGCTTGTTTGCTAAAGTTTCAAAATAAGAGTCTGGACATGAACTAAAATCAGGCCCGATTACACCACTTCTGTCGCCCCTCCTTCCTCCACCCCCTCCCACCACCAGACTGATCAGAGGTGACATCCGCCTCTCAGCCTCCCTCACAGAGGCTGAAGAGGCCTGACACCACCCTCTCTGCTCCGCTCGGCCTCGTCTCTCTCCTCTGACACGAGTTAATAATCTTATTTGTAGGGCTCCGCCGCTCTCCTCAGGGTTTGTTCCTCTCGCTGTTTAAAGCGCTTCCTCAGAAATGAACACGCTCGTTTTCGTCTGTGCCAGAAATCACAAACACAGATATGATTAATAAATGGCACAGACCCATCCAGATAAAAGCGCTCTCACGGGTACCATTTCATATTCAGTCATTTCATTGAGGTTTAATGCTGTAGTGACATAATATGCATAAGTGAAATATTAAATAAATAAAAGCGTTTAATGTGAGGAGTCTGCAGGTCTGCTGGCAGCCGGCCCGTCTGTCCTGCAGCATAAAAGAATAATGAGCGAACCCAGAAATTTAAATAAAAACACAAACTGTGTGAAGGTCCTGAGACACACACACGCTCACACACACACACACACACACACACACACGCTCACACACACACATGAAAGTGTGTTGTTGTTGCTACAGAGCAGCTGAAAGGTCATCCTGGGGATTTTCTTTAAGGCTCTTTTTTTTTGCATTTCCTCTGACCCGTCACCATCACAGACCCCGCACCATCATCACCCTCACAGCTCTTCATCGTGCTTTGATTTATTGAGGAAAACAAGCTGCCTCTGAATACAGATGGGTACCTCCCCCCTCCACCTTCATCTCCATGCAGCTGGAGCCCTCCTCCAGTAAGAAGACACAGCACCGGACACTTAAAGTTAGCAGTGAGTGAGTGCCAGCAGTAAGAGTTTCCCATCTGTGAGCACAAACCTTTGTGTTTAGAGCTTTAGGAGGTAAAATGATGCCTCGCTGAGAGCTGCTGGAGTCTGAGAGAAAATACAGTGTCCACACAAACTGACGTGGAGTCTTTGCCCACTGCAGACACACACATTTACTGGGGCGTGGCCTGATACCTGCTGTCCACACCGATCAGCACACCTGTAAATATAATCCAGACAGTAGCACTTCCTGGTTACCGGGCGACAAACTTCAGGCTCGTCAGACTGTCTCGGTTTCATTTTCTCCCCAGCAAACAATTTAACGGCTCCGACACGAGAGAGGCGGCGAAGCGTTAGAACAGAGAACCGTCTACACAAAGCGACACCCTGAGAGCAGCACCAGCTGTTCCCACCTCTGCCTCACCTGAAACACCTGCAGGGTGTGAGGAGCTTTTCAAAGGTTCAGCTGAACAGCTCAGGAGGTGAAACACACTCACACACACACACACACACACACGGTATGGCCACACCCACCATAGACTCCTATGTTAAACATTTCGAGCAGAATGAAGATCCAAAGCTGTGTGAGCCTGAGTGTGAGCCTGAGTGTGAGTCTGTGTGTGAGTCTGTGTGTGAGCCTGAGTGTGAGCCTGTGTGTGAGCCTGAGTGTGAGCCTGAGTGTGAGTCTGTGTGTGTGTGTGTGTGTGTGTGTGTGTGAGTGTGTGTGAGTCTGTGTGTGTGTGTGTGAGTGAGTGTGAGTCTGTGTGTGTGTCTGTGTGTGTGTCTGTGTGTGATGTGTGTGTGTCTTGTGTGTGTTGTGTGTGTGTCTGT
>NW_024582805.1:334845-350487 GCF_018398535.1 Haplochromis burtoni
AGACTTCCCGAGTCTGGGAAGTCTGACAGCCTCCTGGCGTCGCAGCAGGAAGTGGCAGAGAGGAAATCAGAGGAAGACCACAAAGCAGCTCATAGCAGCTGAAAGGCTCACCTCACATCCTCGCAGCAAATATGGACTTTCACATTTGGACTTTTGGGGGGTGAAGTCACGTATGGGGGGGTCTCCTCACCACCTCCTCCTCCCTCAGTGAACAAGCTGCAGCTTTAACATGATTCTCTGCAGGTTTCTCTTCCAGGACCTGACGGCAGCGTCCTGACGAGTGTTTACGTGGAGTCATTATCCCGACTCCGGCCCTCTGAGCCGTCTCCCCTCTTATTTCCCTGCTTCCCGCCTTCTTGTCTCCAGCTGTCATCTGAACCCTCTCATCCACCACAGATGCGTCTTTGCTTGTCAGCTTAGCTTTCTCCTGTTACTTCTTCAGTGTCACTTTTTTGTTTTGCTCTGAAGTAAAAATGTTTTTTGATGTGAATAAAGCCAAAGTGAGTCTAAAAAGCAAAAACTTTGCTGAAGCGTTGGATGTCTGTTCGATTCAATCACAATCTGACTTTTCTCTTTCTGTTGTCTCTTAAATCTCTCATTTGGCTGCTCCACACCACTGTGAGCAGTGTGAGGCACGAATGCATTAAGAGCTGGAAATGGGACTCAGAGTGCATTAGTGTTTGTCTCCCTGGCTTGTCTGCTTTGTTTAAACTGCAGGAGGAGGAGATGTCTTGGCACGGACTGTTCTAAATAACTGTGGCCCGTGTGTTTCTGATTCCAGGGAACGACACTTGGTTGTCGCACTGCCACAGTTGTCCACTGGGGGAAATTAGCGGCAGCCACTTTCTGAAGACAAACATAAAGTTGACAGATGGTTGGGGGACAGGCTGGAGGAGATGGGCTATAACGGGACTCTCCAGCTGCACTGAGAACACCCCAGAGGTGCACCAGACGATCCTCGTGAGTCGGAGATCAGCCAGATTTAAATCAGGTGAGGTGTACTCAGGGTTTTCTTTTTAGTCTCACTGCTGGAACGTCCAGCACACACCTGGTATGGGAGAAATGACAGCTGATGACAGCCGTTCGGTGGGCTGAACGCACACGAGCATGCCAGGAGCGCAGGATGTTTGTAGCGCTCTTCAGATAATGAGGGGAACGCTCCCAGTTCATTTTTCCCTGACAAGCGTTTGTGAAATGAAAAGAGCCGGATGCACCGGCCCCTCCCTGCTGCTCGCACTCTGCTGCGCCTGGATTG
Source organism: Haplochromis burtoni (assembly GCF_018398535.1). Taxonomy (NCBI): domain Eukaryota; kingdom Metazoa; phylum Chordata; class Actinopteri; order Cichliformes; family Cichlidae; genus Haplochromis; species Haplochromis burtoni. Next base: position 336,101 of record NW_024582805.1, read on the forward strand.
GTCCCAGATGCTGTCGTCACCCTCGGTGCTGCAAACGGTCCATATTCAATAATCCCTGCGGCACCTGGGTGCTGGACACCAGGAGCCGGTGGCTTGTGAAGTGTTGCTGTGCTCAGCTCTTCTATCCTTGGACCTGTCTCAGTAAAAGCTAAAATAAAAATATCTTCTCTCTCCCAACAACCCCCAGCGGTGACCTGCCATTGGCCGCCCTCCCGTTTAGCCTCCTCTCTGCTGTTTAACGTTGGCTGGACGCCGGCGTGCGGCGTTCCAAGAAACACTCCATTCCAGCACTCACCTTGGTCCAAGGCTCACATTTAATTATGGCTCTGATTCATGGCCTCTTTGTTATTACTGTCAGCTCCACTTCCCACCTTCAGACCAAACAAATGGCCATTTCCTTCTTCCTCAACCTTTCCTTCTCATCACCTCTTCCCTGCCCAGCCTTCTCTCTTGGGTGCCAGTTTCAGGTGCAGCTGCCTGAACATCCAACCACGGTTGCTTCTAAACTTTGATCCAACTTTCTTCTTCTTTTAGTTTTCCAACAGCAGCCGCTGAGAGCTGAAATCCACTCGCAGAATGAACGAGATGCAGGATGACTACAGGCACAGATGCTACCACACAAAACTGCACAAAAGAGAAAGCCAAGAAATGATGACAAATCAAACTGACAACTGTTGTTTCCATTCTTACAACAAGACTGAACCGACCACAGAATCACCTTGGTGCTGCAACAACACTAATGTATGACAAAAATGATCACAAAGAGCCTGAGCTTACAAAGTAGAAACAGCTTTTACTAAGTTGTCTGTGATGTGCAGACACAACACTGGTTCATCCTTCGGTCAGTGTTAATCGGTCGGGGCAGCCCGGCTCTGCCGAAGGTTTCTTCCTGTTGTAAGGCAGCTTTTCCTTCCCACTGTCGCCAAGCGCTTGCTCACAGGGCTCATGATGTCTCAGTGTTGGGGTTTGCTCTGTATGACTGCACAGTCTTCACCTTACAGTATAAAGCACAAAACAGTCAGCTACAAAGATATCAGCTCTTTTATAGATGCTGCGCTTTCCCCACAACGTCTCCAGAGATTCGTTCCGTCACTAAACATGTCATCATGAAAAAAGGTAAACGATTTACACAACATGTTACACAACATGTTACAGGATATGTCAGAATACAAGCACACCCACTGTAATGATGGCTTTGAGCTTTCTAGCATCCAGAGTCCTGACGAGCCCGTCCACCGACCGCAGACTCTCATTATTCTGAGTAATTGGACTCTTGTGACTCAGACGAATGCAGCCACCTGCTATCTACGCTACTGCGCAACATATAACATCTCATGTTGTAATAGCCACAAAGCAGATGTTACACATCGAGTATCACAAACACACAACGTGAATGTCTATTTATGCATCTACTGAGTACAGGAGATTGCATTTCTGTGTTAGTGTAATCTACTCTTTTATTGAGGCAGTGAGTGATACGGTTGCATCGATCCTAATTTACAGTCGTTACAAACACAGTTTTCACAGGTTTCTGTGCAGTGTTATGGAAATCCAAGCTTACTGCTCCATAGAAATGAACGGGGTAGGCAGCAGGCAGGTGGTGCTAATCAAATGCATTGATTGGCTGATTATCAGTCAAGCGTGAGCACCTCTATAAAAGCAGCCTGGAGCATTCAGGCGTTAACACAATGCCACAGTCTTCTGGGGAGTGGACGTCACGTCTGTGGTGTGACCGTGGAGTCGTGCTGAAGGTTAAAGTTCATGACAGTACAATTAGAGAAAGACTGAACAAGTATGGCTGTTTGGGACGGGCTCATGGAGGCACTTCAATATAATTTTATTTAAGTAATGTCTCATAATATCCATTTTATCTATATTCAGTTTATATATAATTACAACAATGGCACAGTTACAATTAGAATGCAGCCCTATCCCCTCCTGGTAGATAAACCTTTGGTATCAATTCTTTATTCTCAAGTTATCACCTCTACAAACGTGGGTGTCCACACTGCCCACTCACCTCCCTGCAGAGTGACAACCACCCACGGGCAAGCACTCGGTGACAGTAGGAAGAAAAACCCCCTTTAAACAGGAAGAGAGCTCCAGCTGAACCAGGCTCAGCTGATCCGGCTCTAACTGTATGCTTCATCAGAAATGATACAGAGCAGCTCCCAGCAGGACGATGATCCCAGCACAGCAGCAAATCTGCAGCGAACGGCTGGAAAAGACAAGACTCGAGAGTCCAGACCTCAGAGAGCGGTCCACGAATGACCAGAACAATGACCGCCATCTTTTTAAAGTGATTTCTGCTGAAGGACTAAATCATGAGGTGTGATTTCGTGCTTTCATTTAAATATTTTATTTGTATATTTCATGATTAAGCCTGACGCTGGTGTGTAGGTGTGTAAGCTTAAAAACAGCAAACCCACGTCTGCAAACAGAAACCTTTCCTGAGATCCTGAGATCCGTTCAGATTACAGATCAAGCTACGATACGATTGGCTGTGAGTCGATGTTTCAGAGCGGATCCCACGATGCACTGGGTAGCCTCCACGCTAACTGTGGAACCGATACAACTGCACTTGATGTGATGATGGGTTCTTTCCTGATGATTGTTGCTGCGGTCCAAACTTTAAGAAGAAGCGAGTGGTTCACATGCACTAAATATCTGGAGGAGACCTCCCCCTCGTTTTCCTCTTCAGTAATTTAGGTCTGATTTTGCATCCTGCCACAGAGGCAGCTCGGTCTGTGGTTAAGCAGCACCGACGCTGACACCAGCAGCCCCGCTTACACCACGTTTGTTAGTTTTTCTTGTTGCTGCTTTTCTCATAAAGAAGCAGCCGGAGAGTCTGCCGAGCCTCGGGGATGAAAACATTTGGAAGGAGGGGACTCCATCTCTCTCATTGATTCCTCCTTTGATTTGTTTCTGTACTTTATTACCTCCACCCACGCTCTCTTCCCCTGCAGTTTTCATCTTTTCCCAACATGATTGAATGCCGATAAACTCATGAATTTATGTTGCTCCGTGCTCTGCTCAGAGCACAGATTCAACATTCGTGCTGATTTTTCACAGATACAGTCACGCATGAATTTCTTTCACACACATAGAAGATTAACAGTTTCAGTTTCAGCGCTGGGATGATGGATGGTTGTATGTTTACGATCTGTGACCACGGCCCGCATCCTTCGTCTTTCTTCCGCTCTGCCGTCTCCGAGCACTGTTCATTTTGCTGAACTCCAGTTTTGCTCGAGTTTCTAAACTCGTGTAGCAGACTCACGGTTTTAGGTGCTGCTCGGCATGAGCCTTGGTTTCACTCTCATATTTAAAATCAGTGAATCTGCCACCACTGGCTGAACAATCAGACCTGTGTGTGCACACTTAATACTCTGGATAACAGTAACTGTGTCGCAAATCAGGCACAAAGATTCAGCTTTACCAACAGCAATCCTGCGTCTGTTGCACACTGTAAGAAATGTGTGTAACAATTACCCTAAAAACCTGTAACATGGCAACGGTAAATTACCATTAAATCAAAAAGAGTAAATGAGTGTAAAATCTATATTAAATTTCTGTATATTGACAAACGGTGATTTGCTTTTATTTATATCAATTTACAGTAATATGGAACATTGTCTTCAAAAACAACAGGAAGAATCTGTAACTCTCCAAAAGTTGCTTCTGTTCATCAGGACGTTTCAGTGGGAGAAACGTTTCGTCATCATCAGGTGACGTCTTCAGTCTCAGCTGCAGGTTTCAACCTTATAAACAGGACATTTGCACAATGACTGAAACCAGCCACTGAAGGAACAATGGGCTGGGAGGTCAGTTCCTTAATCATAATTATGCAAATTCTCATGACCATTGACCAACAACCACTGATCAATGGCCACGAGTACCATCCATTGTTCCCTCAGTGGGCTGGTGTCTACACTAGAATTACACTGGTTATTAAAGGATGAGACAAGAGAGTCCAAACCATTGTAAGTCATTTCAGCGTCAAACATGGCAGAGAACCTTTTGCCGGTGTTCTGGTTTATGATTCGCCTTTCAATCGTTATTTTGGGAGCCGGGGGATCCAAATAAAACGACAAGTTAAAATATATGCAGCTATGGTCACTCACATGGACATTTTCCACACGAATGTCATTTATATTTAAACCCAAGGAGAAAACAAGGTCCAGTGTGTGACCCTTTACATGTGTAGGGCAGAAACATGCTGCATAAAATTAACAGCCATATTACAGGATGCATCATCAATATGAAGGTTAAAATCTCCCAACATTACCACCTTCTCTAATTTAATAATGGATGACAGGAGGCCGTTAAATTCAGTTAAAAAGACTCCGGCAGGGCCAGGAGGTCGGTAGATTCAAATACAATAAAAGGTGTGCAAAGAGCCGACCTTGATCATCTGCAGTTCAAAGGAGGTAAAAGAATCCGAGTTCATCAGTCTGCATGTGAATCTGTCCTGGTGCACAACAGCGAGACCTCCGCCACGTCCCGAAAGACGTGGAGCTCCGATGACGGAGCAGCCAGTCGAACAAATGTCCTTCAGATGTATATAATCCATGTTTTGTTGCCATGTCTCAGTTAAACACATGACGTTGAGAGACTCCTTTATAAAAAGATCGTTTAAAATAAAGATTTGTTTGTGATTGCGCGAGTGTTGAGCAGGGCAAACCTGATTGAAGATGTTTGGTTGGTGCACTCAACAGCTGACTGCAGTGGCACTCGAACACCTGTGCGCACCTCTACACCTGTTACGCTGGGCGGGGACTTCAGGGCTAGCTGAAGCTAGTATCCATAGTGGTACATCACCTCTGCCATCAAAGCGGCGGTCGAACGAGGGACGCCAAGTGAACATGGCGCCATCAGACCATAGATGGGTCTGAAGGGAACTGAAGTGTAGCGTCGGCACCAGGTGACAGTAGATGAATTGGTCGTAGGCACCGGGATTCTTCCCACATGCAAGAAGCGAGTCTTCGGTACCTTCACCTGGACACCGGCCCTGGTTCCCCTACTTCTTTTCTTCGTGTTAGATCCCACCGATATGTTCGGTAACATGCACTCAGGTGAGGAACACACAAAGAGTGGAAGTTTCCTGTAGCTGTCCCAGCTGTCAGTAGCTCTGCATTGAATCTTTGATATACGACATCATGCCCCGATCATAAGTAGTGGTGGCAGAGACAAAATCCAAACACAGGACGGTAAAAATAATATTGCAAGTGACAATAGCGGCCAGTATAAAACTACACCAGCGAACTGTACTAGCGGCACAAGCGGCAAAGTGATTGACTGCCACTTAAGTACAGAAGGTCTGACCACCAGTGGGTGGGGCTTCTGGGGCTGAGATATCCACTCTGTACGACATCATACAGATCCAAGATTAGCTCAGGCAGGAAATCCTCTCCACAGAAAAGAATCCAGAAAGTGGAGTTTCCACAGACTCAGAAAGAGAGCCCCTGACCCCCAACGCCCCCATCCCCAACCCTCAGCGCAGTCGGCTCATAAACCAGCTGACAGTAAATTAAACGCAGGTTGGTTCATCTTAAACCAAACCTGCTTCAGTGAATAAAATAAACCATCAGTGTATGAACGTGTAAAAGGTGCATACTGCGTATGAGAGCTCTGCTAAGTGTTGCATTCAAAGACTTTCTGCAGGAGCTGATGAACATTTTCTGCTCTTTCAGCAGAGAACACTTTCTGTTCTGCAGTTTTAGATTCCACCTCAGATGTTTCAAGGCCGAACAAGGTGCTCTTTGAATTGTTTTGGCTCCTGCGCTTTAAAACTCAAGGGCACCCGAATCAAATATTTATCAAGCTTATACGTCTGCCTGTCAAAAGAAATTCTTAGGGAGGCAAACTGAACATCAAAAAAGCCTTTCAGCTGCTGAAGGAAATGTCAGACAGAAACAACCCAAGCTTACACAGCTCGGTACAGGCTGTGTGTGTGTGTGTATTCGTGCCTTTCATCCGATGAAAGCTGGCCTTAGATTTGTAGACATACGCAATAATGCTCTCAGGATACAAAAACCTCCCCCTGCGCCCCTCCCTCCAAATGTTTTATCATATTGTTGATTTCAAGCGCGCTCAGTGTGTCCACAGCCCAGGAATGACCAACAATGAGTCTTTTTAATCCTCAGTCATCGTATCTGTGCATCTGTGTGTATCTGTGACACGCAGCTCATCGTCCAGAACTCGAGGAATGTTGCTGACCACCAAACCAGGGCGGACTCATTTCCTGCAGGCAGACCGTGAGCTCAGGAGCTGCAGACGGCTGTTGTTCCTGTTCCAGGATTGGAGGAGTGGGAGGGAGGTTGCTCAGTGCAGAGGGACATTTGCATACAGTTCATGTAGATCAGGACCACAACGTACAGAAGCAAGACATTATTCTGCAGGCACAGCCAGAAAGTGCAATCCCCAGTTTGATCACCACAAGAGCTCAGAGTGCAAATGACCCGTTAAAAGAGCTACCTTTCTATGATGAAGAATTAGAAGTAAGCCCAGCAAAACCAGCTAAATCTCGAGCGCAAAGACGAAGAGAAAAATTTAGGGGTTCATCCAGGTTAGAGGGTGTAGACCAGAGCCCCAACCTCCCTCTGGAACTTGATATCCCACCAGATATCTCTTCACTTCAACGGGCAGATCCATCATTAAAATCCTGGTTTGATAAGGTGTCGGAGGTTGATGGACAGGTGCGAGGGACAGTAGATGTGTTGGCAGATGCAACCTATGTGTTGAGAAATGGTGTCCTTTATGAGTGTAAAGGCAAGACTGAAGCCATAGCATTACCACAGGCACTAAGAAACAAAGTCATGGAACTTGGTCATTCTGTACCTTGGGCAGGCCATCTTGGTTTTCAGAAATCTCTACATAGGATTGCAAGCCGTTTTGTCTGGCCTGGCATGTACACTCAACTACAGCAGTTTTGTAAGTCGTGTCAGATATGTCAGCTCACCCTAAATAAAGGAGTGGCCCGTGCCCATCTTCAGCCATTGCCTGTCATAGATACACCTTTCGAAAGAATAGGAATGGATGTAGTGGGGCCCCTTGAAAGAAGCTCATCAGGTAATCGTTACATCTTGGTCATTTGTGATTATGCCACTCGTTATCCTGAGGCTTTCCCCCTAAGATCAGTGAAAGCGAGACAGGTTGCCAATTGTCTCCTGCAGTTGTTTTCTAGAGTGGGTATAGCTAAAGAGGTCCTGACAGACTGTGGCACAAATTTCCAGTCTAAATTCCTACAGCAGGTATATAGATTACTTGGTATAAAAGGTATTAAAACCACCCCTTACCACCCCCAGTCAGATGGACTAGTAGAGCGTTTTAACCAGACACTAAAGAACATGCTGCGCAAATTTGTAACAGAACTGGCTCAGACTGGGATCAGTGGCTGCCTTACTTGTTGTTTGACCTATCGCGAAGTGCCACAGGCCTCTACAGGATTTTCACCATTTGAACTGCTTTATGGCCGTCAAGTGAGAGGTCCACTCGACCTGCTGAAAGAACAATGGGAGAATCCAGAGCCTGATGGAGATAATGTAATAGCTTATGTGCTGAAAATGAGAGAGAGACTAGAACAAATGACAATACTGGCACAGCAAAACATGAAAGTGGCTCAAAACAAGCAGAAAACCTGGTATGATAAGAAGGCCAGGGAAAGGACATTCCAACCAGGACAGCATGTGTTGCTGTTGCTTCCTACGACAGACAGCAAACTGCTAGCCAGGTGGCAAGGCCCCTACAAAATTACAAAACGTCTTGGCAATGTTAACTATGAGCTGTACATGCCTGACAGGAGGAAGAAACATCAGGTCTTCCATATTAACCTGTTAAAAGAATTCACGCAGCAGCAGCAATTGCCAATGCAGTCCATGCAGCAGGTAAAACAGCATTGTCTTGTTCGGGTAGTCAAGGACGAAGAGGAGGGAGAACAGTTTTTTTCCCACAGGCAAATCAGGGCCAAGTTTAGTGTCACTGGCCCATCTTAAGCCCTCCCAGCAGGGAGATTTAAGGGCTCTTCTGGATCCAAATTTGTTCCAGGAAAAACCTGGTTTTACAAAACTGGTACAACACAAAGTCCACTTGAGGGATAATGCTCCACCCCGTAGAAAATTCTATAGGATTCCTGAACGCCTGGTTTCACAGCTGAAGAAAGAAATTGACCTAATGTTGTCACTTGGGATAATTGAAACATCAGCGAGTGAATGGTGCAGCCCAATTGTTCTGGTCCCGAAAAAGGATGGAACATTGAGGTTTTGCATTGACTTGAGATATCTCAACTCTGTCTCAAAGTTTGACCCCTATCCAATGCCTCGTATTGATGAGCTCTTGGAAAGGGTGGGGAGAAGTAAGTTCATTACCACTCTTGACCTAAGCAAGGGCTACTGGCAGGTGGCCCTAGCTCCAGAGGCAAAGGAACTGACGGCCTTCAAAACCCCGTTTGGGCTGTTTCAGTTCAGGGTGATGCCGTTTGGTCTCCAAGGGGCACCAGCAACGTTTCAGCGGCTGATGGACCAGGTCTTGAGGATGTGTCAGACTTTGCTGCAGCATACCTAGATGATGTTGTGATATTTAGTCAGACCTGGGAGCAGCATGTGGCTCACCTGCGACGCGTTCTAAAGTTAATCAAATCTGCTGGTCTTACTATCAATCCTCACAAGTGTAAGATCGCACAGAGGCAGGTGGAGTACCTTGGATATGTGGTTGGACATGGACAGGTGAAGCCTCAGGTGGGGAAAATGGAGGCAATCCATGCATATCCAGTTCCTACAACCAAGAAGAAGGTGCGGGCATTTATAGGCTTAGTGGGCTGGTACAGTAAATTCATCCCCCACTTTGCAGAGAGGGCAGCACCTCTCACGGATTTGACAAAAGCGTCGGCGCCGAATAAGGTCAAGTGGACAAAAGACTGTGACAGAGCTTTCATTGACCTTAAGTCAGCCATCACAAGTGATTCTGTTCTACACAGCCCGGATTTTGCTCAGCCTTTCACACTGCAGACAGATGCTTCTGGAGTAGGCTTGGGAGCCGTGCTGCTGCAGGAGGTGGAGGGAGTGAGGCGCCCGGTTGTTTTCCTCAGCAGAAAGCTTCAGGACAGAGAGTCTAGATACTCCACCGTGGAAAAGGAGTGTCTTGCTATGAAGTGGGCGGTGGAGTCACTGAGGTACTATCTTCTAGGCAGACATTTCACCCTGGAGACAGACCACCGTGCCCTTCAGTGGCTGCACAAGATGAAGGAGACCAACATGCGTGTTGCGAGATGGTATTTGTCATTGCAACCCTATGATTTCACAGTGCGGTATCGTCCAGGCAAATCTAACTGTGTTGCAGACTGTCTTTCACGTATGTATGAAGATTGAAGTACAGTAGTCTAAGGAGAAGGGGGGAGGAAATGTAATGGAGACCAGGGGTTCCATTACCTGGTTGGTATTGTTAATAATAAATTGTTGGATTGGGAATTTAAAATAGGGTAATAAAGAAAACACATTAGATTTTTGGAGTCTTTTATTAGGTTATTTGAATACAATTAAATTGACAGCTTGTAACAGAAAAGAGACAGTGGGACTGGCCATCCTACCTGTGTCGGAGAAGAGCCAAAGTTAGAGCTGTTTGCAGTTAATCATTTATCAATAACCTAAACATATGTGAAATGAGAACTTGTAAAGGTACTCACCTGTCCTAGTTGCTTCTTGCAGGATGTGGAGCAAAAGAGTGAAAGCGGCTCAATCACCTGTTTAAGAGCTCTTGGAGCAGACCAGTGTGCCAGGTTAGGGAGTATGGATAAAGAGGGTTTTAATTTAGATAGAAATGGGTGAAGCTTATGTTATTGGTTTGTTTATAGTATGTGTTGGAAATATGTATATGTTTGTGATGTGCTTTAATGTTATTGTATGTTTGTTTGTGTGGAGGGTTATGTGTTCATTTTGATTAGTTAACCCCCATACTTGGGCTATTCCAGATGCTCACCTGAAAAGGTAGAGTATAAAAGGAAGCCATTTTGTTTAGTTGTAGTTAGTGTTTGTGCTGTTATCATGCTCCTTCTTTAATAAAGTGCCAATCCATGGATGTCTTTTACTCCAGTCTCGCGTCATATTATTGGACAGAACCTATGACCGCCGGCCAAAACTGACAAGTGGTGTCAGGAGTGCTGCCTCTAATGAATGAGGTAAATATGATGACGAGAAGTGGAAAGAAGAATGACAGTAATGAAGTGGCAGAGGATGGTGAAGGTGCTACAGCTGATCCAGTGGCTAAAGCAGGAGCTAAACCTGGCGATAGACTGGATGAACTGACAGCTCTGGTGAAATCATTGATGCAGTCTCAAGCAACAAGAGACCAGAGAATGGACAGAGAATCAGCCCGACAAGAACAAAGATGGAAAAGTATGCAACATCAGTTTCAGCAAATGCAAGTTCAAGTAAAAGAAATGACAGAACAGCAGCAGGAACAAGAGGACAACCAAATCGAGGAGGGAGGTGAACCTGATGAGGGGCCTAGTCTGACTGGTCAGCAGATGTGGTCTCTGCCAAGACAGGAACCATTTCACCAGAGAGATCCCAAGTTGTTGCCACTCACTCCAGATGATGATATTGAGCATTTTCTCACTACTTTTGAGAGAATGGCTCAAGTTTGCCGTTGGCCGAGAGAAGAATGGGCTGTTCGACTCGTACCTCTGCTCACTGGAAAAGCACGTAGTGCTTATGTGCATATGGACATTGCTGATTCAGAAGTCTATGATAAAGTAAAAGATGCCATTCTTGCTAAATACGAAATAACTGCTGACACATACAGAAGAAGGTTTCGAGCCCTGGATATGCACCCAGGTGAAACTCCAAGAGAACTTTATGTGCGATTAAAAGATATGTTTTACAAATGGGCGAAACCTGAAAAATCTACAGTGAAAGACATTTCTGAACTGATGATCTTGGAGCAGTTTCTGAGGATGGTCCACCCAGATCTGGAGGTGTGGATCAGGGAACGTGCCCCCAAATCTGCAGAGGAGGCTTCACAGCTAGCGGAAATCTTCATCTCTGCCAGAACAGGATCGAGAGGAACCACCTTTGGCCAGGACAGCTTCATGACTGGACAAAGTAAGTCTGATGGGGGTGTAAGGAGTGGTGGTATAGGCCAGAGTAGAAGTTATCCTGGAAGCAGACATTTTGTTTCTGGTAAAAGTAACAACACTAAAAAGTCACATTCAGGTTCAAAATCAGATGTTAGATGTTATCACTGTAACCAGATAGGCCACACTCAGTATACCTGCCCAGCAACAACACAAAGTAGGCCATCCCTTTTGTGCTCAGCCCCCAGACCCACATTGCCAGGTCCTGATCATGAAGCAGTAAGAACAACACCTGTAATTGTTAATGGTCAGCGTGAAGAAGCACTCTTAGATACCGGGAGCTTCAGTCAGTGGTTTTGGCTAGTTTAGTACCAAGAGAGCTATGGAGTGACACAAGGACTAAAATAAGCTGTGTACATGGTGATGAGAAGGATTATCCCATGGCTGAGGTGTATTTGACTGTAGGTGGCCAGACATTTCTCCTGCCAGTGGCTTTAGCACCCAGACTACCATATGCAGTGATATTGGGCTTAGATATACCTACACTGCTAGATTTGGTGTCTAATGAAGTTCCGGGACATTTGCATACAGTTCATGTAGATCAGGACCACAACGTACAGAAGCAAGACATTATTCTGCAGGCACAGCCAGAAAGTGCAATCCCCAGTTTGATCACCACAAGAGCTCAGAGTGCAAATGACCCGTTAAAAGAGCTACCTTTCTATGATGAAGAATTAGAAGTAAGCCCAGCAAAACCAGCTAAATCTCGAGCGCAAAGACGAAGAGAAAAATTTAGGGGTTCATCCAGGTTAGAGGGTGTAGACCAGAGCCCCAACCTCCCTCTGGAACTTGATATCCCACCAGATATCTCTTCACTTCAACGGGCAGATCCATCATTAAAATCCTGGTTTGATAAGGTGTCGGAGGTTGATGGACAGGTGCGAGGGACAGTAGATGTGTTGGCAGATGCAACCTATGTGTTGAGAAATGGTGTCCTTTATGAGTGTAAAGGCAAGACTGAAGCCATAGCATTACCACAGGCACTAAGAAACAAAGTCATGGAACTTGGTCATTCTGTACCTTGGGCAGGCCATCTTGGTTTTCAGAAATCTCTACATAGGATTGCAAGCCGTTTTGTCTGGCCTGGCATGTACACTCAACTACAGCAGTTTTGTAAGTCGTGTCAGATATGTCAGCTCACCCTAAATAAAGGAGTGGCCCGTGCCCATCTTCAGCCATTGCCTGTCATAGATACACCTTTCGAAAGAATAGGAATGGATGTAGTGGGGCCCCTTGAAAGAAGCTCATCAGGTAATCGTTACATCTTGGTCATTTGTGATTATGCCACTCGTTATCCTGAGGCTTTCCCCCTAAGATCAGTGAAAGCGAGACAGGTTGCCAATTGTCTCCTGCAGTTGTTTTCTAGAGTAGGTATAGCTAAAGAGGTCCTGACAGACTGTGGCACAAATTTCCAGTCTAAATTCCTACAGCAGGTATATAGATTACTTGGTATAAAAGGTATTAAAACCACCCCTTACCACCCCCAGTCAGATGGACTAGTAGAGCGTTTTAACCAGACACTAAAGAACATGCTGCGCAAATTTGTAACAGAGACTGGCTCAGACTGGGATCAGTGGCTGCCTTACTTGTTGTTTCCTATCGCGAAGTGCCACAGGCCTCTACAGGATTTTCACCATTTGAACTGCTTTATGGCCGTCAAGTGAGAGGTCCACTCGACCTGCTGAAAGAACAATGGGAGAATCCAGAGCCTGATGGAGATAATGTAATAGCTTATGTGCTGAAAATGAGAGAGAGACTAGAACAAATGACAATACTGGCACAGCAAAACATGAAAGTGGCTCAAAACAAGCAGAAAACCTGGTATGATAAGAAGGCCAGGGAAAGGACATTCCAACCAGGACAGCATGTGTTGCTGTTGCTTCCTACGACAGACAGCAAACTGCTAGCCAGGTGGCAAGGCCCCTACAAAATTACAAAACGTCTTGGCAATGTTAACTATGAGCTGTACATGCCTGACAGGAGGAAGAAACATCAGGTCTTCCATATTAACCTGTTAAAAGAATTCACGCAGCAGCAGCAATTGCCAATGCAGTCCATGCAGCAGGTAAAACAGCATTGTCTTGTTCGGGTAGTCAAGGACGAAGAGGAGGGAGAACAGTTTTTTTCCCACAGGCAAATCAGGGCCAAGTTTAGTGTCACTGGCCCATCTTAAGCCCTCCCAGCAGGGAGATTTAAGGGCTCTTCTGGATCCAAATTTGTTCCAGGAAAAACCTGGTTTTACAAAACTGGTACAACACAAAGTCCACTTGAGGGATAATGCTCCACCCCGTAGAAAATTCTATAGGATTCCTGAACGCCTGGTTTCACAGCTGAAGAAAGAAATCGACCTAATGTTGTCACTTGGGATAATTGAAACATCAGCGAGTGAATGGTGCAGCCCAATTGTTCTGGTCCCGAAAAAGGATGGAACATTGAGGTTTTGCATTGACTTGAGATATCTCAACTCTGTCTCAAAGTTTGACCCCTATCCAATGCCTCGTATTGATGAGCTCTTGGAAAGGGTGGGGAGAAGTAAGTTCATTACCACTCTTGACCTAAGCAAGGGCTACTGGCAGGTGGCCCTAGCTCCAGAGGCAAAGGAACTGACGGCCTTCAAAACCCCGTTTGGGCTGTTTCAGTTCAGGGTGATGCCGTTTGGTCTCCAAGGGGCACCAGCAACGTTTCAGCGGCTGATGGACCAGGTCTTGAGGGATGTGTCAGACTTTGCTGCAGCATACCTAGATGATGTTGTGATATTTAGTCAGACCTGGGAGCAGCATGTGGCTCACCTGCGAGCGTTCTAAATAATCAAATCTGCTGGTCTTACTATCAATCCTCACAAGTGTAAGATCGCACAGGGCAGGTGGAGTACCTTGGATATGTGGTTGGACATGGACAGGTGAAGCCTCAGGTGGGGAAAATGGAGGCAATCCATGCATATCCAGTTCCTACAACCAAGAAGAAGGTGCGGGCATTTATAGGCTTAGTGGGCTGGTACAGTAAATTCATCCCCCACTTTGCAGAGAGGGCAGCACCTCTCACGGATTTGACAAAAGCGTCGGCGCCGAATAAGGTCAAGTGGACAAAAGACTGTGACAGAGCTTTCATTGACCTTAAGTCAGCCATCACAAGTGATTCTGTTCTACACAGCCCGGATTTTGCTCAGCCTTTCACACTGCAGACAGATGCTTCTGGAGTAGGCTTGGGAGCCGTGCTGCTGCAGGAGGTGGAGGGAGTGAGGCGCCCGGTTGTTTTCTCCTCT
>NW_024582805.1:350512-355512 GCF_018398535.1 Haplochromis burtoni
GGAACTTCATTAGACACCAAATATAGCAGCGTAGGTATATCTAAGCCCAATATCACTGCATATGGTAGTCTGGGTGCTAAAGCCACTGGCAGGGGAAACGTCAAATACACCTCAGCCATGGGATAATCCTCCTCGTCTTCATGTACACAGCTTATTTTAGTCCTTGTGTCACTCCATAGCTCTCTTGGTGCTAAACTAGCCAAAACCACTGACTGAAAGCTCCCTGTGTCTAAGAGTGCTTCTTCACGCTGACCATTAACAAGTACTGGTGTTGTTCTTACTGCTTCATGATCAGGACCTGGCAATGTGGGTCTGGGGGCTGAGCACAAAAGGGATGGCCTACTTTGTGTTGTTGCTGGGCAGGTATACTGAGTGTGGCCGATCTGGTTACAGTGATAACATCTAACATCTGATTTTGAACCTGAATGTGACTTTTTTGTGTTGTTACTTTTACCAGAAACTAAATGTCTGCTTGCAGGATAACTTCTACTCTGGCCTATACCACCACTCCTTACACCCCCATCAGACTTACTTTGTCCAGTCACGAAGCTGTCCCGGCCAAAGGCGGTTTCTCTCGATCCTGTTCTGGCAGAGATGAAGATTTCCGCTAGCTGTGAAGCCTCCTCTGCAGATTTGGGGGCACGTTCCCTGATCCACACCTCCAGATCTGGGTGGACCAGAAACTGCTCCAAGATCATCAGCTCAGAAATGTCTTTCACTGTAGATTTTTCATTTGTAAAACATATTTTAATCGCACATAAAGTTCTCTTGGAGTTTCACCGGGGTGAATATCCAGGGCTCGAAACCTTCTTCTGTATGTGTCAGCAGTTATTTCATATTGAGCAAGAATGGCATCCTTTACTTTATCATAGACTTCTGAATCAGCAATGTCCATATGCACATAAGCACTGCGTGCTTTACCTGTGAGCAGAGGTACGAGTCGAACAGCCCATTCTTCTCTCGGCCGACGGCAGATTTGAGCCATTCTCTCAGAGGTCGTGAGAAAATGCTCAATGTCATCATCTGGAGTGAGTGGCAACAACTTGGGATCTCTCTGGTGGTTCCACATCTGCTGACCAGTCAGACCAGGCCCCCCATCAGGTTCACCTCCCTCCTCGATGTGGTTGTCCTCTTGTTCCTGCTGCTCTTCTCTCATTCCTTTCACTTGAGCTTGGATTTGCTGATACTGGTGTTGCATACTTTTCCATCTTTGCTCCTGTCGGGCTGATTCTCTGTCCGTTCTCTGGTCTCTTGTTGCTTGAGACTGCATCAACCAGATCTGTCAGTTCATCCAGTCTATCGCCCAGTTTAGCTCCTGCTTTAGCGACTGCATCAGCTGTAGCACCTTCCCCGTCCTCTGCCAGCTCATCACAGTCATTCTTCTTTCCACTTCTCGCCATCATGTTTACCTCGTTCATTAGAGGCAGCACTCCTGACACCACTTGTTAGTTTTGGCTGGTGGTCATAGGTTCTGTCCAATAATATGACACGAGACTGGGGTAAAATACATCCATGGACTGGAGGACGTTATTAAAGAAGGCACATGTTAACAGCACAAACAAAATGGCTTCTTTTATGCTCTACCTTACAGGTGAGCATCCGGACCGGCCCAAGTGTTAACCAGTGTGGGGGTTAACCAATCAAAATGAAAACATAACCCTCCACACAAACAAACATACAATAACATTCGAGCACATAACAAACATATTTCCAACACGCACTATAAACACATCAATAACATAAGCTTCACCCACTACTATCTAAATTAAAGCCCTCATTAACCACACCCCCTGACCTGGCACACTGGTCTGCTCCAGCAGCTCAGGTGATCGAGCTGCTTCCAGCAGAAGCAACCAGGACAGGTGAGCACTGTCACCAGTTCTCTTTTTATACCAACGTTTAGTTTACAGGCAAATATTAAACGTAAGCAGCTCTGACTGCGGCTCTTTCCTGACAGGTAGGATGGCAGTCCCCTTATCTCTTCACTTTTACAAGCTGACAATTTAATCCTACATCAAATAAACCGAATAACGAATTCATAAGAACTAACGTGTGTTTTTCCTTTGTTATACGTTTAAATTCCCAATCAATGAATTAATAAAAATACAAACAAGGTAATGGAGCTCCTCCATTACACCCAGGCGCTCGTGTCTGAACCTCATGTAATCTGGCTCGTGAGGTTCCTTTTTAATCTTTATTTGTGGACTTTGATCTGCCTTCAGCTGAGTGTCATCCCTGTGGATGATACCGTCATCGGGCCGTGTCGGAGCGCGCAGTCGTTCTGCAGGCGTCCCTGAAGGATCAACCTGCCAGCTAAAATAACACGTCTGCCAAATCATCAGCTTATTAACTAATTGCAGAATCAATTTAACTGTCAAAGGTGCACGACTGCTCCCGAGTCGCTGCTGGAAGCAGTCAAACAGTTTGACTTTCTCTTTTGTTCTACCACACAAAAGTGGATTTTCTTCATATTGTTCTGGAGCCTGAAGGTGAGCCGTCCTCAGTGGAGCTGTTAGCTTCCCTGATTCAGACATTGAGTGCCGAGTTTATCAGAGACTGGATGCTCATTAAGTCGGCGCTTTGTTTTCTGTAAAGTTTAATCAAACTGCAGGTGAATCACTCATTTTCAGAGCACTACGGGCGAATCGGTGAGGGTCGCTCCTCTTGATGGGAGCTTTCTTCTTTTAGACTGGGGCCCGAGGCCTTCCAGCATTTTCAGGCCAAGGAGAGAGTCTGTAACTCTGCAAAATACAGTATATAATGACCAATGTTGGGCAATTAATTATATACCGTAAATCCCAGACTACAGAGCGCACCTGATTAAAAGCTCTAATTTTAGAAAGAAAATCAATTTTGTGCACAGCAAAATCTCCAGTGTTAAATTAACACTGGGGAGTGTCTATATGGGTCCACTCCTCTGAGTGTTAAATTAACACTGGGGAGTGTCTATATGGGTCCACTCCTCTGAGTGTTAAATTAACACTTTTGACAGTGTTATATGTTTAAAAGTAACCTAGTCAGTTTTGAAGATTAACAATGGCTAACACTGAGCAGTGCTGATTTTCTAACACTGGAAAATAACTCAACATGTTAGAAATATTCCAGTGTTAGAAAATCAGCACTGCTCAGTGTTAGTCTTTGCTAATCTGCAAAACTGACTAGAGTACGAACAACCATGGTCCAGAAGAGCTTGGTGAAACAATTGATTTTAATGAAATACACGCGTGGGGGGACCAGCTCCGTTCGCAGACAGCGCTGATCTCCGACTAATCAAAGCATAAGCAGATATTTTATACCATCAGGGCTTGAATTTAATGACGCCCCTTCAGCGTCAGATACATTTCATACATAGGTTCCCAGACCACAATGACTTTTAACACAGTTTAAAAAGGAACATTGTCTCTGTCTTCATGGCAGATGTTTCCTGTCAACCTCTTTGACTACCTCTTCTCCAAACCCACTTCTGCACGCCCACAGTGACAGGCAAACATGACTAACCTCTCACCTATAAATGAACCCACTAACTGTATGTGTGTCTCGTCCTTACATGCTCTCTCATCTCACCCGTTGCACTTCTGACCTTTCACCAGAACAGAGGCTCATCCTTACATGTAATAACCTAACTGGAACTATATATGTACTATGTTGAGTAAATGTTGTAATCAAGAACCTCTACTAAAAGCTTAATAAAAGAATATAAATGAAATAAAAGATAACAATGAATAACCTGGTTATTCAAATAGCATCATCCAAACAGCTCCTCAGAATAACCTGCACTTAGACTCTGCTTTCGGTTTCACTTCTGCAAAAGGCACGCTCTGCAAACATGCAGTTCCCTGTCAGCCTGCAACTTAGTCTTTCTGAAAGACACACACACTGTTTAACCATCTGAATTATCAATGCTGTAGATTATATTATTAATGCAATGGTAATGATGATGATTATTAACAATAGCAGCAAAATAATTTCCCTGCTCTCCACAAGATTTTGCTGTGTACTTGTACGGGCCGCACCGGATTTTAAGCCGTACAGAAACATTACACGTGAGGATTTTTAACGTTTAATTGAATCCGTAAGGTAGCGTAAACGTTATGGTAACATACAAAAATACATACTGCAAATGCTTTTTTTCCTCGGACAGCGCCTGTAACACGGCTACCTGTAAGTGCACGTGCGTATCAGTAACACACAAAAAACGTTGCTTATGGGTTTTTTACGGAACAGCGCACAAAATATATACCGTATATATGCTACTTATCAATTTGATTGGTCTGCTGTTACCAGGCAAAATGATGTTGGCCTGGTAACTTACCACAGCAGCTAGCATTCCCGGTTTTCCTAGCTGCTATCACAGCACTACATTAGAATCCCCAACTCACTATGCTTCATTATATATACACGAGACCTGGGACTCATTTGAAAACGTGACGGGGTCTATGACCCGCTGCAGGCGACATGTGTTTGGAGTCACACTGAGCCCTGCATCCGGGTATCAGCCCAGAGTGTCGTCCGACTCCAGCGACAGTGCGTGCCAGATTCTGACATTTCCAGACAGACATAAAAATAAGAACATCGGCGTGTCCTCGGCTGGAATCAAGGACGCTCTGACAGGACGAACGCTGCAGTCCGCTCTCGCACAGCGCCTGACCTTTCAGCCCGGCGCCTGACCTTTCAGCCCGGCGCCTTCCTTTCTGTGGAGTTTGGGGCTTTAACAGCTCTGAGGGGACGAGCTGCCAAAGAAGTGATAACATTTAGATTTGTCATGAATGAGGCTCAAAGTCACCCTGTTACATTTCCCTCCACCTTCCTCTCACACGCAGCACGAGAGTCCTTCTCCCAAAACATCACCGTGGTCAACTGATGAAATCTGGTAATAACTGAAGGGGGCCACTGACCTTTTAACGTTAGAGAGCTGAAGCCTCTCGGACCCTCGTGACACTTTCGTGTTTTTGCTCAAAGCCACAGAACGAGGTCAACTGCACAACCGCCGGCCCACAGAG
>NW_024582805.1:358012-383917 GCF_018398535.1 Haplochromis burtoni
TGACTGAAACCATCGCCGGCCCCGTCCTGGAGCTCCAGCAGAAGAGCCGGGGTCGCCTAAGCTCGGCGTCAGGAGCAGCGAGCTGCTTCCGAGTGGATTTATTATCCCGCGTTGCTCTGCTGGGTTTGATTGTGTGGAAACGGAGGTCATTTCACAGTGTTAGTTACCTGAGGGTACCTGACATTTAAATAGCCTTCTCGTTATCGCTCGCTCGCCTTCGCTGCAGATCTTTCTCTCTTGTCCTTGCTCGCTCGCTTTTCTCCTTTATATCCTCCCGTCGTTTTTTTCCTACTCATTCTCAGGCCAGCGCTCTCTGTGCTTCGCTCATCACCTAAAAGTCCTCATTCTCACCCCTCTCTCTCTTGAGTTCAGTCGACTGGAGAAACCCAGAGAAGCTGCAGATCAAACACGTGCACTGAGCTACCGGGCGTGTGATGGACGAGGTGACAAACAGGTAAATTCATGGAAGGAGGGTTAAGGAGGCAGCCGGCAAAACAGACAACGAGCCTCTGGGATACGCGGCAGCTTCATTAATTAAGGTAATCAGTGTGATACAAATATTTCAATGTCAACATGTTTTTATATGAACTCTGTTCCCTGAGGCTTGAAAGAGTTTTAGTGGTTTCCAGTGTGCACCATAATTTTTCATTAATATGTAAATGTAGGCACCAGAGTGGCCCCGTGGTCCGAGGAGTTCCTTTGTTTCAGGTATTTTCTGCACTGCCCGACACACAATCGACAGAATCAGAGCAGCAGAGTGACGGCAAACCCCGCAGCTCTGCGGTCACGTGACGATCCACAAATCCCTCTCTGCATGCACATTTGCTACGAAAGAAAAGAGCGACGTGGGCTTCTGATCACCCCAAAACGATGTGACTTGTTCAGCACAGCTAAAAAACAGAGAGCCAAAAAAAAGAGGAAAAATCTGCACGCCAAGTTCTGCCAATGAAGCTTCTCCCTCTCGTTTCCATTTAAAACCAAACTCGTCACTAATTAAAGCTCCGCGCCACCTGTTTCCAACAAGTCCTCCAATCAAAACAACAAAATCTGTCATTTGTTTCCTCCTAGAACAGCGCAGAGACCCAGCTCTGCTCCCACCACGAACAATACACGCCGCTGACGCAAACGCCACTTTGTCAGCTTTGGTTCTCAGCGAGGCCGGCCTGGTGGTAGGGAGCACGGGTCTGCCGTCACAGGAAGTGGAGGGTGCTGGGCAACGTGACATACTGTAGGTGAGTTTAAATACAGCATAAAAGACAATCCATCATGCACATCAACAGAATGAATGTTAAACAATGAGGCAAAATAAAGGTGAAATCCCTCCATAATATGACCCGAGTCCAAAACTACAGCCTGACTTAAAACGACCTCGGTTTACTTTGTTTCCTGCTCTACTGCAAGAGTCTGCATTATAAAGTGTTACTGGATGCTGAAACCAAAGCATCTGTAGCTAAGAGGTGACAAAGTATCTGTCATGTTTCCCAAAACAGCCTTTTGATCCATAATCTGCGAGTGAGTTTGTGGTCTCATTATCCAAGGTCAAAGCTAGCGTGTCGTTTATAGCACGGCTACGCTGAAATCCTCCAGCCAAGACTTCAAGGCAGGGATTTACAGCTGATGGGTGACATCACAGCAGCCACACCTGAACTTGAATTTAAAGTTCGGGTTTGACTCGTCGGCTAATAAGTGAGTGTTCAAGGGTATTTTAGAGCCTGGAGGTGCTTTGATTTACACAACGGGGAAACCTTTTCTCTCGTCGGTCCTCTCAGACGATCCAGGATACGTCGAATCAAAGCTTTTATCTTTCCACAACGGCCGCGCAGATGTTTCTCAGCTCAACAAACAAAATATTCCAGAACAGAACAGGTTACATCAGCTGCTGTAAATCCTGGAGAGAAAAGTGACTTTTTAATGTGGTGATCTGGACAGCTTACAGAGAACAGATCAAAAATGTAGGAAAGCTTCACGGCACAAAGAGATTCGGCGTGCCGTGAATCTATACGCCGAACGCTAATCTCCAGTTTCTAAAGAGAGACGTCAGAAGAGTAACGCTCTAATGAGCACAGCTGGAGCGTCAGATCCAGCTGTGCTGTGGAACTTGTCATCAGACGGCCCCGTGCCTTATCGCCGTTCTTTCGCTTCTTTTATTTTCTGCGAAAGGATCAAAGATGAGCTCTTTTCAACACCAGCTTATCTGACGATCCAGCCCACAGTAAAAGAAGTGTTTTAATTAAAAGAAAATGCCCACGGCAGCAAAACCCAAATGTGTTCAATGAAAACGTGAGAGTGGGCAGAACTGGTCTGACTGGAAATCAGCATTACAGTCGGTACTTGGAGCTAATCCATGAAATTACACACAGAAGTTTATTTATAGACCTTTAAAGCAGCTACAGAAGGTGTCCCACAGTCCACAGCTTCAACATCTACATCAGTCTTTCAGAGACGGCTCGACACGAGATCCCGGTCGAGGGTCACGACGTGCATCATTACGAAACAACTGGAGACACCAAACATGTTAAAAAAGTGAGAAAAGACATTTGTCCTGAAAACTGCTGGTTTGACCAATCACGTCTGAGCAGGTATAAACTCAAAGTGTGGCGCTGAAGAGGGACGGCGGCTGTGGTTCGAGGTGGATTCTGACAAACGGGACAGGAAGTCCTGACCAGACACCGCTCGGTATGACCTGTCAGGTACAGTTTAGTGTTAATGCGTGGCATTCACGTGTATGAGAATACATGACAACATGATGGTAGAGTAGTTATTCAAATGAAGCCGGAGCTGTCGGTAATCGCTCTTCTGCTCTGCGTTCACCAACTCCCTGCCTCCTGGAGAGTCGTCAGGACAGCAGCTCGGGAAACCTCGCTGACAACGACGTCGCTCAAAGAAAAGCACAGATTCAGCTGTCACAAGTAAAATCCCCAGAAAATAACCAAGACCCTGAATGCATCTCAGGGTCCAGCTACATGAAAGACGTTCCTGTTGACACCACGTGTGGAGAACAGCTCCATGCTGGCAGACTACAGTCAATCAGAGCACCAATAAAACTCACAGGCACTCAGAGCTTAGTGCTTTCACTAATATTGGACTGTTACATCTGCAATACATAAATAAAATTTTAGAAACCATAGTCATAATTACTTCAGGCCACAGCTGAGCCCAGATCAGAGCGGCTTCATTCGATGATTTCATTTTCGTGCACTAGGCCAAATCAAAAGTCCCAAAAACAGCAATGTTAGTAAAAATCTGCCTGTTTATTGATCTGTCAATGCCTACAGTGTTCTGAAAATCAGACTCAAATCTCACCAATGATGGCATTTTTCTGTGGTAGAGATCCAGCTGCAGCGCAGTGATAAGAAACTGCTTAACTGAGGACACAGCTGGAGACCTGAACATGCAGCTGGCAGTGCTGAACTGTCCTCGGACAAAATCAGTGTATTGCTGTCTCACAGGAACCACAGAGTAAATAAAGGGTCACCATATGTCCCGTCGCTCCACGGCGTCCTTGAGGAAAACTGAATTCACCTCAGCGCAGGAAATACAAATGCATGCACTCTGTGCAAAATGCAACCCAGACTGAACTTAAATGATACCACATGTCGCTCCAGAGAAAGCTGCGTCTGCGTTACTGTTAAATCACGAGCTGCTCTGAACTGCCTTCAGCTTCTGGAAATGTGAGTGGATGCCCTAAACTCCCATCTTACAGCTTTAGAGCTCTACGTCCGTACTTTCAAATGAGCATAAACGACTCAAAGTAAAGACCGAGTCCAGCTGCAGATTGAACAAAAACCTGCAGAAAGATGATGAAGACCCCGTGCTCCAGGGCCCACTCCTGCCCACCACAACCCTGAGCTGATGAACTCTGCAGTCACGTTTTTATAAATATTAACATCACTTGAGTCATTCCTGTGCACCATCGATCAGACTACCATTGATCACTGCGTTCCTGCAGTTGTGATGAAATCTGCAGATGAAAGCCTCACCTCCCGTCTCCAGCTCCAAGTAAACCCGAGTCTTCACATCGACACCGACGGCTTCAGCTCGTCAGTGTAAAAATGCATTTTGATCCCCCGCACCTCGCTTTGAATTCATTAAAACTTTCAAACATCAGAGAAAACATCAGCTGAAAAGCTGCTGTGGCACATCTCACGGGGAAACGACCTCACGGAGACGCAGCCGGGTCCAGACGAAAGGCCCCGACGACCACAAGGAGACGCAGGAAACACCTCGAGCACGCAGCTGAAACTGTGCGGAAAACCTCACCGAAGAGACGAGAAGACGGACACCGAGCACGCGCTCGCTGTGCGTGTGTCGGTGGGACTGGTGCATGCTGGTGCACAGTCTCTCCTGTGCTTTGTGTTTGGATGTGTTGGGAGTTCAGTGAAAACAAACATCTAACTGGTTGCAGATGTTCTCTTCTTGTTCAAACAGAGTTCTTCCTCCCCACTGTCACCGAGTGCTTACTGCTACAGGTTGGTCTCAGGTGTGGCTTTTCTCCCTCCTGTTGAAGGATCTTCATCTTAACCCTTTATCACCCAATCGTGATCAGAGAGGCTGCCTTCTTTTGTTATTTTGTTCTCATCTTTCAGGAAACGTTGAGCCTTGTAACAGGAAGTTCACCTTCTCTTCTCCCTGAAAACATTTGAAATCTAGCCCGAGCGCTAACGTCATTTAAAGAGCTCATGTAAAAACTTTGAGCAGCGCATCGTTGCAGCTACGCTCGAGTATTAATATCTTTTTAATCATTTCACAGAAGCACCCGCCCGCTGAGGCAGAGAAATAAAAAGAAAACACAGCTCTCTCTTTGATTCCTTCTCGTCTCCTTTTCGTTTCCATTTGGAGCGCTTCGACCTTGAGCTCCTCGGAGTGAAGAAATAACAGCGGCGCAGAGGTCTTTTGTCATGTAGCGGCCGCGGCCGTCAGCTCTGCAGGAAGCCTGCGTTTCCCGTAGCCTCGAGCACGGCCGACGTGTAACGCAGACCTATGGCGTGCTCGTGACAAGCGTCGCTGAAGTGGATGATCTTTTGATATTACTGTCTCCTTCTCTGCCTCGAGGACACGTGCCGTGTTTCTCTGCTCGTTCAGGTGCGCTGCAGCGCGAATGCAGCACAGGTGAAATGTCCCAACTCCCATTTAAAAGGATCACATCATTTACAGTCGTGTAATTAGTCAGCTGACCTGCACTGGCTGCATTTAATGAAACGCACTGAGTGAAATCTTCTCTCAGTGTTACAGTGAATGCAGTGTTCAGCTCACACGAGATCAGCCTGATCCACGGAGCGTGAACGTGTGGATAATAATCTGTGTTGATGTTGAAAGTGAATTACAGCAGCTGATCACTTTAACAGAGAGGCCCTGCACCCCGTGGAGATGCGTGCTCATGGGAAACTCCTAGATATGACCTTGAATCAGCTGATTTGCTGACACGTTGCTGAAGGTGACCCAGAGTCACCTCTGCAGATATTACTGATGAGCTCAAGCCGGCGTCCGAGGTGACGTAAAGAACGCAGGCTGATGAAGGTTAAAGAGGCGTTCCTAACACCTGAAGTGGAACGGCGACCCACGGACACGCAGTGAAACGAGTCCTGGGATCTGAAGCGCTGCCGACACGCTGGTTGCAGAAACACGGCGTTCTGCTCTTAAGACGCACCCGTTTGAATCGTGTTTCTACTCATGTGTTTCTACTCATGTTTAATTGTCCTTTATTGAGTTTAAGCTCTTATTTTGTTTTGTCATTTTAATTCTATTCATTTATTTATTTAAATTTGACTCACATTGTATTTATGTTGCTATGGTAACCACTTTGGTCAGTTGTTGTTTTTAAAAATTCTTATAAATAAAATTGGCTTGGAAAGTGACCAAATAAATATCATATGGAAGCAAATGGAGCTTATGAGTTCCTTTACTGCAACCTCAGTACTCAATACTGACATGTTACTCTTGTCCAATCGGCTTCTCGCCCGCCTTCTTTGAGCCAGTCAGCGTTCGCTTTGCACGGTTTAAGTCTCTGCCCTCCATCATTCTCCCTTCAGACTCTCTTTCATGCAGCCCACCTCCTCCCCGTCTCCTCCTCACGGAGCCAGAGCTCCGTTCAAGCCTCAGTCTTCTTCTTTGCCACCAGCGTCTAGACTCCAGGAGGTCCTGTCTGTTAAAAGCTCAGGATAATGAGACAATGAAGTCACTTCTCTGGGAGACTTCCGGTACTGTAGAGGGGGGACGTGTGTGCGAGGGCTCCCGGTTCACATCTTAAAACGATATTTTTATAACGAACTGATTGTGTACACTGCGACACATCTGTATGTCTGAGTCAATTTAACTAACTTTGAAAATATTGAGTATGTCTAAACAAGCGAAGCCAATTAATGCACAAACTAACTCCGGCTACACGTGCTGCAAACAAGCTAGCATCCTTTGCAGCTAACAATGTGTCGACATTAACAGACGACCCTCCAGCACCTGAAAACCCTACAGCTGTAATGGTGTCTATGGCCCAACCAAAGCCGAATTTGCCAAACAAAGAATGATGTTTCTGCCCTGATTCGAGACGCCATCAGACCGATTCAAGACTCACTGGACTCGTTACAAACAACGGTGAGCTCATTCCAGAAACGTCTTAGCTCTGTGGAGTCTGTTGCTGGGGATAACTTTGAACGGCTAACAGTAGCAGAAACATCCATCAAGATGCTTCAGACCCAGAACCAGTCGCTGGCAGATCGGTGCGACGACCTGGAGAACCGCTCACGGAGAGCTAATCTCCGTATACTGAATATTCCTGAAGGCAGCGAAGATGGTAAAGATCCCATAAAGTTCATCTCAGACGTCCTGATGGACATGATGGGAAGTTTTCCCTGTTCCTCCTGACCTGGAGAGAGCTCACCAAACCCCGATTTCCAAAACCAGCCAGAGATCCCCCCCCCCGCGCGTTCCTGGTCTGCTTCTCCAGATTCCAGCAGAAAGAAGCCGCTTTGCGCTGTGCCAGAAACCATCAGCTCTGGTACCAAGGTGCCACTATTAAGATCTATCAGGATGTCAGCGTTTTGCTCTCCAAAAAGAGAGCCGCGTTTAACAGCATCAAGCAAGCGCTGCACCAGAAGAACGTCAGATTTCACCTGTTGTATCCAGCCCGGCTGCGAGTGATGCACGGAGACGACAGGCTCACCTTTGACTCACCTGATGAAGCCCAGCAGTTCATCGACCGGGCTTTCGGTAAGGATTAGGACAATGAGCCGCGGTTTGAACTTGGTGACCCAGCGATGAAAATACTCCTGTGCAACATGTAAGTCAACTTGCGGTCCGCGGACTCGAAGTACTGTGAGTATAAGAACTCTATTCATATATGTGTGTATGCACCTGTTTAAGAGCAACTGTACTGTTTAATCATAGTCATGCTTTTTTGTAGGAACTGGGAGCCTTCCTGTATAGAAGTAGTTGTTAGTAATAGTGGTTAGCCTGCAGCTTGCCTCAGAGAGAGCGACAAGTACAGGTTTAGTTCTAGTTTTGCTTTCATCCTTGTTTATGGACAAGAGTAAGGGAAAGGACACCATCGGATCTTTGCAATATTTGTTCACCTCTGTGTACACAAGGGTTGAAATTTTCCAGTCGTGCTCATTGCTTACCTTTTGTTCTGGTTATTCTTATGGTGTAATCGCCTTAGTTAAACATGGTGAATGGTACTGATGTGGGGGCGGCTGCTGTGCGATTCATTAGCTGGAATGTGAAGGGTTTGAATGGGCCTGTGAAAAGAGCCAGGACTTTTAAACATCTTAAGTATCTAAAATGTGACATTGCATTTCTCCAGGAAACCCACCTGTTGGTAAAAGATCACATCAGACTTAAGAAAGGATGGGTAGGAAAAACGTTCCATTCGAGCCTCAACTCAAAAACATGTGGAACAGCCATACTAATCCATAAAAGCACTCAATTTAAAGCATCCACTGTTATTTCAGACCCGCAGGGGCGATTTGTGATGGTTTCAGGACTCCTGTACCATAAGCCTGTGGTTCTGATAAATATTTATGCCCCGAACTGGGATGATGATGAGTTTATTAGCAAAATAGTTTCATTAATTCCAGATATGAACTCAAAACAGCTGATTTTTGGTGGAGACTTGAATGTGATGAACGTAGCACTTGACCGCTCCAGCTGTAAACCTACAAATCTCTCCAAAAAAGCAAAGTTATTATCCGTTTTTATGGCCACTGGCGGTTTTTATTTCCACAGTAAATCATTTCCTTTTTCTCTAATGTACATCACTCACATAGTAGAATAGACTATTTCTTCATTGACCAGAATCTCCTCCCCTTAGTCAAGAAAACTGAATATTTAACCATAGTAGAGTCAGATCACGCTCCTGTACGTTTGGATCTTGCGTTTCCTTTTTACCAATCAGAACATCCACCCTGGAAATTAGACAGGACTCTCCTGGCAGAGGAGGGTTTCTGTGAAACGATATAAAAAAACAGATGACTTTCTAATTTTCAACCAGAAAGATAATGTTTCACTTTCCCTCTTGTGGGAAACATTAAAGGTTGTAATCAGGGGAGAAATCATCTCTTATTCATCTAGAAAAAACAAAATGAATCGAATTAGGCACGAGGAGCTAATTAAAACCATCTCTATGTTAGATGCTCAGTACTCTGCTTCTCCTTCTCCTGAGCTTTATAAAAGGAAGCTGGACCTCCAAACACAAAACAATTTGATGTCAACTGAAAAAACTGAACGTCTTCTGTTAAAGTCACGAGGTTATGTACACGAGCACAGCGACAAAGCCGGATGTTTATTAGCACACCAACTTAAATGCCGCTCAGCCGCACAACAAATCACACAAATACGAAAAGATGATGGTGAGCTAACAATTGACCCCGAAGAAATTAAAGAAACTTTCACTACGTTCTACTCAAATCTTTATACATCTGAGACTACAAGTGACTGCTCTGATATGGAGCATTGCTTTAACAATCTGCAGGCTGCTCTAACAGTGGCCCACAGGACTGAAGCTGAACTTCCACTCAAATAATAAGTGCTGCAATAAAGGCGATGCAGAACGGCAAGGGCCCTGATGGGTATCCCACTGAGTTTTATAAAAAACTTTCTGACAAGCTAACAACAATTTTACTTGATGTCTTTAATGATTCTTTGCCTCGTGGGTCACTTCCACAGACAATGACTGAAGCATCTATTTTCCTCCTGCTGAAATCAGGTAACGACAGCACAGAGCCCGGTTCATACCGTCCTATCTCACTCCTAAACTGTGATGTAAAAATCTTGGCCTACGCCTAGAAACCACAATCCATGACGTAATATCTGGTGACCAAACTGGCTTTATCCCAGGCCGTCACTCCTTTACGAATGTCCGTCGGCTCCTAAATGTCATCCACTCTCCTGCATCCAGCGTGGTGCCTGAGGTGGTTATCACGCTGGATGCAGAGAAAGCATTTGATCGGGTGGAATGGGGTTATTTATTCGCTTGTTTACAAAAATTTGGTTACGGCCCAGATTTTATTTCATGGATAAGACTTTTATATGCATCACCCAAAGCCTCTATAATCATAAATGGTAAACGTTCACGTTATTTTAAGTTGACAAGAGGTACCTGTCAGGGCTGTCCAATCAGCCCATTGTTATTCGCCCTGGCCATAGAGCCCCTCTCAATCACTCCAAACCTTGCCATCAATTGCAGGTATCCATAGGATGGATGAAGAGCATAGAGTCCCTCTATGCAGGTGATCTGTTAATGTACGTATCTGACCCTGTTTCAAGTGTCCCCCATATTATCCACTCCCTAAGCAGCTTTGGCTCCTTCTCTGGGTACAAACTGAACTTCAGTAAAAGTGAATGTTATCCTGCTAATGACCTGGCTCTTCAAATACAGAGCAGTACTAAACCTTTCAAAACAGCCAAGAATGGCTTCAAATACCCAGGCATAAATATAACAAGAGATCTGCATGATCTCCATGAAGAAAACTTCTGCCCGTTATTTGAAAAGGTCAAATCAGACTTAAAGAAATTGAAGCCACTTCATTTATCGTTGGCAGGGAAGGTAAATTGTATAAAAATGAATATACTCCCCAAGTTTCTTCATCTTTTTCAGTGTATCCCACTTTATCTTCCAAGATCATTTTTAAATCTGTTGATAAAGCTCTGATCTCATTTATATGGGATGGGAAAAAACCTAGAATACGCCTGGATCTGTTACAGAGGCCTAAAAACCTAGGCGGCTTAGCACTTCCAAATTTCCGCCATTACTATTGAGCCTCAAATGTTCAAAAAATCATATACTGGCTCAATACCCCTGATGAAGACTGGTGCCAAACTGAAGTGGTGTTTTGCATCTCCACTTCTCTTAGAGCCTTGGTCACCTCCAGCCTTCCAATCTCCTCACGGCAGCACACCGCCAGTCTTATAGTTATTAACACCCTCAGAATATCAGCTCAATTTCGAAAGAACTTTGGGTTTGAAAATCTTCTCTATTTAACCGTTATACACAATAATCACCTTTTCCTTCCAGATTAGACTCTGAATTTGCTCTGTGGCAGAGACGAGGCCTCCATAACTTTTCTGACATGTACCTAGATGGTGTCTTGGCAAGTTTTCAGGATTTGTCACACAAACTTGACCTCCCTCCTCCAGTTTATTTATATACTTCCAAGTTCGTCACTTCCTTCAGCATCATAACCCTGACTTTCCAAATATAACTCCACTTACTGCTGTAGATGATCTGTTGAACCTGACATTTAAGCCTAAAGGTCTAATCTGAAGAACTAGTAATTGTATAGCCTCCTTTCAGAATAACAATGGCAAAGATCAAAGCGGACTGGGAGGATGAGCTGGGGGTGGACTTAGAGGAGGAGACCTGGGAGAGCGCTCTTTTAAGAGTAAACAACAGCACTTTCTGTGCCAAATTAAACATCATACAGTTCAGGATTCGACACCGCATTCATTACTCCAAGGCAAGACTGGCCAAAATATTTCCAAACATAGATGCAAGCTGCGAGAGATGTGGAAATCCCTCTGCAGATTCAACACGTGTTTTGGTCATGTCCAACTTTAAAAGCCTACTGCTCAACAATTTTCAAAACATTGTCCGAAGCATTGAATGTTGAGCTTCAACCCAATGCAGCTATGGGCATATTTGGTGCTACAGATAGAGGACATGGAACATTAAGGAAGAGTCATAAAGACATAGTCGCTTTCACTACACTGCTTGCACGCAGAAGGATATTGTTGCATTGGAAGTCAAAGAAGCCACCCAAAGCGGCTCCTGACACAATTCATACAGCTGGAAAAGATAAGTACGCTCTCAAGGGGTCGAAGGAGAGATTCTTTGCCGTTTGGGATACATCACTAAAACATTTAGAGAAAATGAAAACCCACCTGAAAGATGCTTCACAGCTGCCGTAAATCCTTTTTTTTCTGTGTGATTGGGATTAATTTTGTGTAAAGTATTCCCCTTTAAGTGCACATCTTCAAATATGGTGAACTGCCTTGTACCTCATTTAAATTCACTTATTTATTTTAATTTCTTTCCCTTCTGGATCGGTGTCCAATATGTTCTTGGGGTGGGGTAAATATATAAAAAGGGGCGTTGTGGCCTTGCTGTGTCTTTGTACTACATTGTTGATGCTCAATAAAAAAAAAAAGCTGAGGATAATGATGCTCGGAGCCTTTATCAGGACTTTTAATGACCACTTTCTGAGACGTCAACAGTTAGCTACATCACACACAGCAGGGCTGCCCAATCCCGGTCCTCGAGAGCTACTTTCCTGCAGCTTTTAGATGCATCCCTACTCCAACACAGCTGAATCAAATGGTTTGATTACCTCTTCAGCATGCCATCGTGTTTGGCAAAGGCCTGATAACAAGCCATTCATTTGATTCGGGTGTGTGGGAACAAGGATGCATCTAAAAGCTGCAGGACGGTAGCTCTCGAGGACCGGGATTGGGCACCCCTGACACACAGGAACCCATCACAACATGCAGCGCCCCCAAACACATTAACTCTAACACGCTCTAAAAACACGTCCTAAATCCTCTCACCGCTGGGAGGCCACGATGGGTCGTTGCAGTATAATCACAATTGCATTCATTTCTATATCTCAGTAAATCATGTCCAGTGATCTCTCCTTATTGAAACAATAGCCGTGTCACATAAAGCATGCAGGGTACCAGCGGGAAAGCCAGTCTTACATTTAAAATGTAGCAGCTCACGCAGCACTGACTGCTGGGCCGCAGACTAACCCAAACCTGAATGTCTACAGAAACTTTATCAAACATGGTAAAAGTAAGAAGCTTCTGAGCCGTTCACTGGTTATGTGTAATTCCTCTCAGGACGCACCCCGCCCAACAGAACGAGGCGAGTGTGAGCACCCATCACGTCCCGTGACCACAGATGGTTTCTGTGATCCGTCCACGCTGACAGGACTTTAATGTGCACCCTCACCAAACCAAACCCCAATCCAATAACCAGCTCTCGCTGACTCATCATTTCCCCCCCCCCAATGTATGTGATGTGTGTGATTTGTCCAGACTGAGACTCTTGGGGGTGGTGGGGGCTTTGCACGGCTGGTCCCTAAAATCCAGCGTGATCCAGCTGATCTGAGCACAGCTTGTTCAAACGTGTAAGAAGTGAGGCGCAGTGGGCTTCTGTAGCGCTACAGATGGAGATAAATGGCAGCAATGTTGGTGGAAAACGTTTCAGCAGCAGAGGAAAGATGCTCTCAATCAGCGGCTCTGTGCGCAGAAGCTGTAATGAAGCTCTTATTGCTACGAAGCACAATAAAGGCTGATTAGAGGGCAAACTAGCAGCACCTCTTATCCAGAAATATCCAGTGAGGTCTTTTCATTTTCTGCCACATTAACAGCCGTAACCTGAGCTTTGAGCTGTGGCAGCTCCAATCCTGCTTTAATGATCCCACCCTGACAAACATCGCTCAGTCAGAACACAAACAGGAAGTGGGCGGTGACCTCAGAGCCCTTGACCTTAGCTCGTTTGGTGCCTTAACGAAAACAGGCCTGTGTCAGTGCGCGTGGCTGTGGCTAAAATGTAGCTGCCATCACCAGTGTGTGAATGTGTGTGTGAAGGATGACTGGATGTGTAAAGCGCTTTGGGGTCCTAGTAAAGCGCTACACAAATAAAGGCCATTTACCGTTTAACTGTGCTAAAAATCTTCCATTTAGAGAATCAATTCCTCCCGCTCAGGTCTCTGTAGATCTATTGATCTTCACATCACATGGGATGGCATTAAGTGTGGAGCATCAGATCTGAAGGCCGTCATGCTCTCGTACTGCATTGATTGGGGGCAAGCTGGTGTTATGTGATTACAAGACTCCAACTCTCGGAGGTGAGCATCAGAAAACGAGCAGTAATTCCCTGTGTCCGCCAGGCTTGGTCCAGGAGAAACACTCATCGAGGTCTGCTGATGAAACTCAAACACACGGCTGCTTCGGAGATGTCACCAAATCCCAGACTTGTAGGATCGTTTATAAAATGAAAGCCGACAGCAAACTCCGCTTTGTTCTTGACTTTTTCCGCTTTAGTCGCAGGGGAGAAATCTGCTCCGAGGCCAGCGGAGATGGACAGTCTGCTCCACCGTTTATTAAGGGAGGACAATTTGCTGTTGGCTGGGAGGAAAAATCACTCAAGTTGGTTTCAAATCTGAAGAAATCATCTGAGAGTGAGCGATGGGTTTAAGTCTGTCTTTGTGTGAAAGCAAACAGGAACAAATGTGCTGCAACAGAAATATTTCTTAAATCTGTGACATAAAAAGGAAGAATTTTCTCATTTTAATCTGACAGTAGCATTGCAAACACAGCGGCGCTTCCTGTTAATGACAGACACCAGTACCAGTAACTAGTCGGTTAAACCTCTGGGATATTGATCTGGACAGCGAAATAGCAGCGTGCACTGTTTCAGCAGGGCAACAATGAGACACCACCCAAAACAGGAATGGTTTTACAGCTGGAGGCCAATGACATGTTGGGGGAGGAGACCGGGCTATAGAAGGCCATTAACCCTGCAGGAGTGCTGCTGCGTGGTTTAAGGAGGAGCAGGATGAGCACTACCAGAGCTACAAAACGACCTCCAGGAGGTCACTGCTGTGAACATCTGGGACCAAACAATCAGACACAGACTTCATGAGGTCGTCCTGAGGGTCCCAAGTCCTCTAGTGGGCCCTGTGCTCACTGCCCGGCACCGTGGAGCCGTTATCCAAAACAGAAGCAAGAACACGGGGACATGAGTTTGTGTTGTGGCGTAGAGATGTTTTTTTGATCCTCGGTGTCTGTAAAGATCCAGCTTTATCAGTCACAAGTTTATCAGGTTTCTCGCTTTGCATTCTGGGCCATGAGTTTGTGTGTTTGTGACAGCACGAATAAGAAACAGCACAGTGAGGTGCACACGTGCTCCCTGACCCCAGCAGAGGTCGGCACAGGAAGTGGCCATAAGCATCCAGAACAACAAAACTGTCTGAGAGTTTTTCACTGCGACACCGACGAGTATGATTACCTCTGAATCGAGAGTGATTGGTGTCTATTAGCAAACCTGCTGTGCTTTGAATATTGAGTTACACTCCTGCAGCTGCACAATGGCACTGCTTCCAAAGGCAAACTCCTCCAATTGTCTACAGTTTAATATCCATTTTATCATTCGTGAAGCCTCCCAGTGATCCTGGATCAGCAGCCATTTCCCCGCCACGGCCCTCAAAGAGCGAGCGCTTCATTCCATAGGCGGCGTGTAACGAACAGCATCAAACGTCTTCCTGTTTTACGGCGACCTTGTCGGGCAGACACCGGCCCTCGTCCATCCTCACCGCCGTTAAATATTTATGATCATGCAGAACGATGGTCGCTCACAGCCTTAAATCCTTAAGGTGGAACCTATGACTCTGACTTCAGGCACTTTTTGCACCCTATATATTTTTTCATTAACTCCGGATCACACCGAGGCAGATGAGGTCAGCCGAGGTCGGGAGAAGGAGCCGAGGAGGAGGGCAGCGAGTCCAAATGAATTCACGTCATTTTGGACACCTGTGAAGATCTCACCTGTGGGTGAAACCCACCACACAGTGCGTGAACCTGTGTGAGACACATTAGGAGTCCAATTTAAATAACGTCCATCATCCCCTCGCTCTTCTGTTCACGCCACCGTGATCCACGCTCACCTTATGAGCTCCTCCGAGCTTTCACGATATCTAATCGATTTAGAGATGTTTTCTTCTCTTAATTAATTACAAGGAGATCAAAGAGTCGAGATTCAACTGCTGCGCGACGATTTCAGTGGCTCTTTTTAAATCAGCGCGAGACATTCACACACACGCCGGGCCTCTTGCTCTCCAAACTTATGCTTAGCCTTATGTTTATTTATGATATGCGATATCGAGCACTTCAAAGAATCGTCCAGCCCTGCAAAAACCAGAAGCCCCGTCCCTGAGGTCTCCTCCCAGCGCCTCTGAAACACGACCACGATGTTCTCGGAGCCCTTCAAACTGAAGTGGACGTGCGGCCGTCGCCACGCTGCTCACGATTCAAGCCTGATGACAGCTGCGTCTGGAGCTTTGACTCGGGATTCACCCGCAGGGAACGAGACCACGCGCAGCAAGCAGCGCTGGAACAGCGACGCGCCAACGCACAGAACAGCGTTTGGGCAGCAGCTCCCTCAGCTGAAGGGGGAAGAAACGTACGCCTCACTGTGGGGTCGTCAGCCACGTCGCTGAGGATTCGTGTACAATTCATGACTGTTGACTAAATGATTCAAAGTTTACAGAAGCGAGTGGATGTGTGAGACAGATCGTGTGAAAGAAGGAAGACGGACTGTACTACTGTAAAAACACCAACATAGTGTGTACGCATTTCTCTGTGAGGATAGAGTGCTGCTCACACCCATCACCAGAACCTGGAGCAAAGTCAGAGCAGTGAACCCCAGAACCAGAGCCTGTTTGGGTCTAACGAAGTGGACTCTGGACGTACGTCTTCCCAACAAATCTTCCAGTTTCTGAAATTCTTGGTTAACAAGCTAAAATCTTGTTAACCTAATCATACAGCTGAGTTTTGCTGACGGGAAAACTCAGACTTCTCAAGCTATAATTAAGATTATTAATAAAATGTCACATAAAACACTTTTAAGAGATTCCAGAAGATTAACTGAGTCTGACGGCCTTGCCTGTACCCTTAATGGTGAGTTTGGACACCTCAGTGTAAATCAATAGAGACGTGCTTTGACCTCCACTGGAGTAGTTTCTGGGTTTTTCCACGTGTAGCTGCACAGGCAGAGACCACCGTCACTACCACCTGATGCACACCCAGTCATGTTGTTCCATAATCCTGAAACATGGCAGAAAGCCCCGCAGGCAGAGAAGACCTTCGAGGGTCACTCCGATTGGGCTTTCCAGGCGTGGAGAGTTAAAGCACGAGCTATGTGCAGACTTCTTTGGGGCACGTCTGGTGCATCAACTCAGGCTGAGTGGGGCAGCGGCAGCTCAGCCACAGGTCCGGCTGTTAGGTGTGCGACAAGCTGCAACCTTTGTCGTCCCCGCGTCGTGACTTCTGGCCCGCCTTTGCCGCAGCTGTAAGCGGGCCGTACTGTAAATACCCGGATCATCCCGAGCATGTGTGCTTTCTGGGAATAAACTCCAAGTTTTTAAACTGCGGCTGCATTTGTGTCTGCTGCAGATCAACAGCAGCAGCAGGTTTGAGCTGTTTGCTGGAGGCGTTAACCCAGAACGTCTGACAGCAGAGACATTTATAGCAAGAGCCCCCCAGTGGGAATCCAGACGCCACATCAGCTCCCTGTCAGCAGCTCGCCTCGTCTACGCCTTCCTCGTGATCACAGCCGCTAAAAACCCCTGAGAGCAGCTGCCGCCGTGATCGTCGAACCTCAACTGTTTGTTCTTTCATTTAGCTCCCTGCATTCTGCCTGTGGGGGCGGGGTCTCTGACGGCGGCAGATCACACAGTCACAGACCGCTTCGCCCCGTGGCCCACCACATTTGCATTATGGCCTCAGTACACGCCGCTATCAGCACGAATCAGCTCCCCCGACCGAAAGAAGCCTGAAAATAAGCT
The DNA here is from genome assembly GCF_018398535.1 of Haplochromis burtoni. Taxonomy (NCBI): domain Eukaryota; kingdom Metazoa; phylum Chordata; class Actinopteri; order Cichliformes; family Cichlidae; genus Haplochromis; species Haplochromis burtoni. Next base: position 375,067 of record NW_024582805.1, read on the forward strand.
CAGGTGTAAAGTTCAGAGCGGCTGATTCGCCCTGACACGCTTAAACAATTTACATTCGTGATCCCGAGGGACTCCACGTCGGAACGTTTGCATGACTGTACTTCGCTTGAAGGAGGTGGTGGTTGTTAGAGCATTTAAAAGAAATGGACTTGCTCAATTACACGATTCAGGGCTGGTTAGCCGCTCTTAACAACTCAACCTGTGCAGCTTCAAAAACCCCACGTTAACCCCAAAATACAATATATGAAAAATTTATAGTCATTTCTGCAGTCTGACCTCATTCTGTCATCAAGCCGAGGAGTCTGGAATCAGCCGAGAAACACACTTCCCAAACCTCTGAAAGGGACCAGCTCCACAGCCGAGACTCGTTTCCAAATGTTTATGAAAGACGAGCCAAGATTCCAATAAATATCACTTCAAAATCATTAACTGGATCCACCTCAAGTCACAAATTTCAACCATTTGCATCTCAGTCACAGGTGTAATGGACACTAGGTCTAAAAATGCAAATAACCAGGAGCTTCATCCCAAAGAAATGCGCCGGCGAGCGTTTCCTGGAGGCCTCTCAGGCTGCAGCCGGCCGTTTGGACAGAAAGCATTCGGAGGAGGAATTCGTTCACTTTCCCCACTCACGAGGAAGTTTTAATTTCTTTTCCTGCTCTTCTCTCAGTCCATGACCAAACTGGAGCCAAACTTTAACCAGCACTCAGTGTGTGATGAAGGAAGCTCATCCTCCACAGCTCAGGGAGACGAGGACGAGCGCGGCGCTTTGGTCCTGATGGCTGAACGAATACATGCATTTTAATCAGTCGCAGCTTTGACAGCTGGATTTTAGTTTAAAAAACATCAAATGAAACATTAGAACTCCGACACGCTGAGCTGATATCGATGTTCACAGGTTTCACCAGGCAGAAGTCAAGAGTAACCTCGCCTGTTTTCACGAGAGTGAAAATCAGTGATGTTAGTGTTTGGCCCCTCACAGCTCGAGCACACCGACGAGCTGACCGATCACAGCTCATTCCCTGCATGTTTGGTCACAGTCCCTCTCTTGGTTAGCTCACACCACGAGCCCGTTTCTCTCCAGGGCGTGTCACGGGCTCAGTCGTTCAGTTTCTCACAGTTAATGATGTCTACATATGTAAAAAGTTGATCTAATAACAACTTTAAAGTTGATTTTTAACATAGTTCTCTGAATTCTCCAACTCTGAATGTCACTGATTCTTATTTTTTCTTTCGCCTTCGTCCTGACTCCTCCCCTCATCCCAACCAATCACAGCAGATGGCCCCGCCCCTCCCTGAGCCTGGTTCTGTCGGAGGTTTCTTCCTGTTAAAAGGGAGTTTTTCCTTCCCACTGTCGCCAAAGTGCTGCTCATAGGGGGTCATATGATTGTTCTCTGTATTATTGTGGGGTCTGTGCAGTATAAAGTACCTCGAGGTGACTGCTGTTGATATTTGGTGCATTATTAATAAAGTTGAAGTGAACTGAAAATATAAAATATGTTGTTTGACAAACAAAAACATGAAAATCAAACTCAGCAGCTGACTCCAGTACGCACGTATTCATTAGTGTGTCTGTGTGTGTGTCTGTGTGTGTGTGTCTGTGTGTGTGTGTCTGAGGGGAAGATGCTGACAGATAATCAATGCCGTGTGATTGGCTGGTGACCCGGTGGCTGCAGGCAGCGCAGGCTCGTTGTCGTGACGACCTGACTTACAAAGGATGCTCGCTCTCTAGAAAATTGGTTTGTGGCTGAAGAGCCTTTTATTTGCCGCGCGTGTGTGCGCACACTGTGTGTTTTGTGAAAGCCGGGCCACTCGAGCAAAGTGAGGATGTTTGCTGTGAAGGACGTTTGAGGGCCTCGCGCTCGCTGTAAACGTCTTTGCGGTCACGCTTTTCGACACTGCGTGCAGGAACAGGGCTGCTCTCAGCCCTCTTAGGACGGGGAGGTGGGAGCATGGAGCTGGTTCGTGGAAAGACCACTCACCTGCGTGTTTACCACAGGTAGTTGCTGTATGTGTGCTAGCATGCAGCATACTGGCTTATCTGTGTCCTGGTTCAGCTGCTGATTGGCTCTTTGGCAGTGGGGGTGGGGCAGCCAGCCTCTGCTCTCTAATGCCTGCCTTTTGTACTGGCTCCAAATTTCAGACACAGCTGATGAGAAGAACAAACTGCAGTTTATTCTGCATATTAGGTTCATTTTAGTCACAAACATTACTATTTTATTTTTTCTTTATTTGTTCCATAAAAAAAGAAAAAATCTGCCATTAATTAAAATCATTTAATTTAATTTGTTTGAATGTTCAGAGATTAAAGCAAATTACTTTTGTGTCACATCTGTTTGCTATGAAGCAGAAAAACGTTCTGGGTGGAGATTAGCTGCTTGTTTTCATTCAGAGCCTGTGTCGCTCTGCAGCACACACACTTCCTACAGGCTGGTGATAGCGGTTACACCTGTACACACCTGTACCTGTGTGCTGTGATGTCACCAGCAGCTGCTTTTGTTGCAGGAATCTGAAAGTTGGAAGAAAACACCCATCCTTACAGATGAAGTGCCTCCTGTTTAGCTTCAGTTTGGCTGCCGTGTGCTGCTCTGCAGTCAGATGGACACAAACCCCGAGTGCGTCTGTGCAGACTCACAGCTCAGGTAAAGATTTGTGGACGACGCGCTGACAGCGGGCTCCTCACGTGTGCTCCTGTTTGTCTGTGAGGACACAGCATCGTTCATCACGAGTTGAATAAATCGTAAAGGACTCGGGGTGATATTTGAAATCTATGATTAAATCTAATCTGTGAGCGATACTTTTATTTTGTAAGACGGTTTTATCTTGTGATCTTAAACGCTGCGAATGCGGATGAAATAAAGGATGAAGAACAGTTTACAGAGAGGCTCATCCTCTGCTGATGCTTTGTTCAAGGGCACAGCAACAGAAGAATTAACCCGGGACATGAGGAGTTCCACAGGAACGCCAGGAGTAAGGATGCGTGTGAAACGCACATAAATGTGGGTGTGATGTATGAGCACGTGCTCTCGTTCATGCCGCCCTGCACCAACATGTGTGGGCAGCTGTCGCAGATTTTAAATACTTGTACTGATTTAATGCATTTCTTCACTGTTAATTGATTTCTACAAACTTTTTTAAGCCCCTCCCCCCAAAATATTTGCTAAAAATAAAGAAATTATGCAAACTGATAAAACGTCAGATGATGCACTCGACATTCACACAGTTTACACTCGTTCCAGCTCAGGACACAAAAGAGCTGCGGTTAAAGAAAAAGAAATTACATTTACAAAAAGAAAATATACAATTTATTTTCTATATGTGCCATTTTGGAAAGCTGTGGGAGGAGCAGTGCTGTCATGGCAACAGCAAACACAATGTTGTCCACGTGTGACGCTCTGAGCACCTTTCACATCCTCGACGATTAAAACCTTAACGAGGAATTTCAAAGAAACAATCAAAGAATACGCCCATTATTATGTAGTTGGAATAAAACAGTCACTGATTTGATGAGGCCGATGGTGGGCGGGGCTCGCTCATGCAGATACGTGCACTCTCACGTGCATGTGCATTTCATGTGAACCAGCAGAGGGATGCGACATCCATCAAACCATGGAGACACGCAGGGAGAAGTGATGCAGTTATTAACTCTATTTAGTGTCAGCTGGAACAAAAGCATGAAAGAGCACTTTTATAAACGCAGCTCGTACGTGTTGAGCAGTGTTCAGTCCTTTGTCAGGGACCCCTTTGTGCTACGTGCACTTTTTTGCCCTTTGAAAAAGGCTCGTGCACGTTTGTCCCGGCTGCAGCCCTTTGGGGAACCTCTGAGCTGGACCAGCTGATTAAGTTGCATTTTTCTCGACCAATGGAGTGCAGCGAACACACAATTAGGATGCGGGCGTGCCGCTCGGTGCGGTTGTTATTTCTCAGGCCCAAAATGACCTCCGGGAACGGCTCGTGGAGGATGGGAGGGGGGTTGCCCGCCATGCTGCTCATCTCGGCGCGTTTGATCTATTGCCTGCCACCTCCCCCCCACCATCCCTCCCTCCCCTCCTGCCCAGGCTCACTCTCTCATACTCTGGCTGTGAGAGTGCCACAAGCCACCCATACATTAACCACCAGCATCCACTGGATGATATTCAGGACAGCAAAAATAGGCACCCTCCTCCACCTTCTTCAGCCCTCTCCATCTGTCCATCCACACACCTCCTCCTCCCCCCGGTCTTCCCGCCATCTGCACACCTGCATCTCTGAGGCTGAGAGGACGCTGCTGCTGTTTCCTGCTGCACAGCTGCAGTCAGCCTCGGGGACCAACGTGACGCTTAACTGACAGCTGACATTTTATCACCGGCATGTTTTCCAATGACTCATTAATGAGCTTTTTTTGTTTCAGCTTCTCAAATATGAGAATGTTTATTTTGGATAATTACGACACGTGGAACTCAACCACATGTTGGTCTGACAAAACAAGACAATTCAAATATATTTTATCAAAAAGAAAAGTTTCACATTGTTCTGACAATTTACTGAGTAACGAAATGCAGCAGCTTCACGGATCCCTGTGAGCTCAACAACTGTTCACACCAGCTCAAACAAAACTACAGTCACAGACACACACACACAGACACACACACACACAGACACACACACACACGACACACACAAACAAACAACAAACACACACACACACACACACAAACACACAGACACAACACACACACACACACACACGACACACAGACACACACACACAACAGACACACAGACACACACACACACACACACACACAGACACACACAGACACACACACACACACACACACACACACAGACACACACACAGACAACACAACACACACACACACACACAACACACACAGACAACGACACAGACACACACACACACAGACACACACACAGCACACACACACACACAACACACACACAGACACTCACGACACAGACAGACAGACACACAACACAACACACACACAAACAGCACACACAGACACACACACAGACACGACAGACACACACACACACCACAGACACACACACACACACACACACCACACAGACACACACACACAGACGACGTCACAGACACACAACACGTACAGACACACACACAGACACTACAGACACGACACACGAACGACACACACACACACAACGATCACAGCACACACACACACACACACTACTCACAGAACACACACACACACACAGACTCACAGCACACACACACACACACGACAACAACAACAGACAAACCACACACCACACACACACACACACACACACAGACACACAACAGACACACACACAACACCACAACAGCCACACACACACACACACACACACACACACACACACAACAACACTCACAGACACACACACACACACACACACACACACGCACAGACACACACACACAGACACATCCACCACAACACACACACACACACACACAACACACACACACATCACAGACACACACACACACACACACACACACACACAACAGACACAGACACACACACACACACAGTCACAACAACACACACAACAACACACACAGACACACAGACACCACAGACACACACACAGACACACGTCACAGACACACACACACACACACACACAACAGCAACACACACACACACAGACACACACACACACACACACACACAGACACGACACACACACACACACACACACACAGACACACACAACACACACAACCACGCACAGACCACTACAACACACACACACACACACAACACTACACAACACAACACACACACACAGCAACACACACACACGACACGACACAGACACACACACACACACACACACTACACAGACACACACACACACACAGACCACACACAGACACACACACACACACACACACACACACGACACACACAGACACACACACACACACAGCACACACAGACACACACACAGAACACACACACACAGAACATCACAGACACACACACACACACACACAGACACACACACACACGTCACAGAACACACACACAGACACGTCACAGACACACACACACACACACACACGTCACAGACACACACACACAGACACGCACACACAGACACGCACACACACACACAGACGCACAGCACACACACACACACACACACAACACACACACACACACACACACACACACACACACACACACTCACAGACACACACACAGACACACACAAACACACACACACGTCACAGACACACACACACACCGTCACAGACACACACACACAGACACGTCACAGACACACACACACACACAGACACGGTCACAGACACACACAAACTCACAGACACACACACACACACAGACACACACACACACACACACAGACACACACACACACGGTACAAACACACACACAGTCACACACACACACACAGTCACAGACACACACACAGTGGTGTCGTGTGCTGCTCTCTGCTGCTTGCACTGCTTTGTTTTTTACCCTTCAGGCTGATTTGGTTTCTCACTGGCTGCTGCCTCCATGTACAAACATCTAGCAGCTAAAAGAAAGAAGCGAAGATTCTTTCACATCTTTAAAAACCAGTTTTCTTCCACCTGTGATCATTTTTGTCACCTGAGCCCTTCCAGCACCAGTCGAGACCCAGGCCTGTTTGGAGGACTGGGCCCAGTCCCAGAGTGAGCGAATAACGGACGAGTCGTTCTGCCGTGTGGCACCGAGCTGCTCAGCCTGAAGAGGACTGAGAAGAAGCTCCGTCACCTGAAAGCATTCAGTCGGTTCAGACTGGGTTTCCTCCAGAAGTCTTGCTATAACTCCGTCTCTCATCTCTCACATGGCAGGAAAGTCTAGTGTGAAAAAAAAATGAGGAAAACAGCTGCCAACACATTTCAGCCTTCATCAGAGCTTCACAGCCCCACCAGACTGCACTCTCTCTGCACTGATTTCCTCCAACACACATTTGCACTTGAAAAGGGATCCAAATATTCAAAGCAGCTCCTCGAGGGTGCTCCTGATTCAGTGCGTGACGGAGGCTTTACTCAAATATTGTCCTGTGGCCTGATTTAGCATCTCTTGAAAGTTGCACAGAGGATGGCCGGGTGTATTTTTGACATTTACAATTTCTCCACGCTCCAGCTTTGTTCCTGGTTGATTACACATTTTCTGTCTAATCTTCTTAAGTAAGCAATTTTAGTTTGAATATGGTGGAGTACTTTACTGCAGGAGAACAAACAGGGCGCTCGGAGCTGCCTGCTCTCTGCTCCAGTCCAAACCCCATGAGAGCTGCAGAAGCCCATAACATATTAAGCAAATCCAACATGTGTTAACAACAACAGCTGATGATGTAACGACAGCATGTTTGTGTTTTCATCTTAATACATTAATCCAGGCCGGTTTCTTATGGATTAAAAAACAAACAAGCAATTTGAAACTGGACTTTTCTTCACTTTATAAAAGAGTAAAAACAAACACTTTGGGATTTAGACTTACAGCGGCTATACAGTGTTTTTAAACTCAGGTCCAACCTGTTTATTAAACGCAGAACGTATGACGTGCTGTTTCCAAGATGACCTCTACCAGCTCATTACCCCAACCATCCATCCCCGAGGGTCACGTCTGAACAGAAAACCTTTACATCAAATTGAACTCCAACTCAAACAGCGGGACCTGTTGATGCCACAGGTGAAAGTTATTTATGCACGAGCATAATCCCAGCTCTGACACAGCTACAGCTTTCAACATTCCCGTCCTGCACAGGTTTCCCCTCCCAGAGCTAAGGTACATGTGCTGGATATTTCATGTCTTATTGCTGCTCCCTCCAGTACAAACCAACCAGCCTGAGAGGATGAATACACCGGTGAGCAGGTCAGCCAGCAGGCGTCCCTGGTTGGAGCTCCCTAATGCAGTTAGCACAATGGCTAATTTGTGCGTTTACTGTCAGTCAGGCTCAAACGATTATTTATGAAAAGCACAAAGAGGAGAGTGCACAGATGTCCCATGCATGTGTCCTGTTTTGGACACATGCATGGGACCAGAACTTGAAGAACTCGTCAGCTTGAAAGCTGTTTCAGATCAGTCATATCTTTTTGGCATGAGGGAACAAAAACACTGAAGGCTCTGGGTTAAAATAAAAGAAAACAAACCTCTGCAGCAACCTGCACATCCACAAGTCTGCGACACCCAAAATAGGATAAAACTGCTGCCTGTAGTCAGCGCAGCCACTGAGGCCTCAGGTGATGTGAAGATTGTACCTCAGCTTTCTTACTTCAGCGAGATGAACACCTCCTCCAAGGCCAAGGTCTTTAAAGTGAAACGCAGTTTGATAGACCATCATCAAAGTCTTTTGGCATTACAGATGCTGTAAGACTTATCTGGACTAGGCACCGTGGTAACCAGGAAAATTAAGGAGAAACTAGACTCTAGATTAAAATCTTCACCGGAGCACAAAAATCCATGTTCAGGAGATGTTCTCATGTTTCTTCTTCAAACCGCTGGTGCTTGAAATGTCAGCTTTTTGTGATGGAAAACATAAAACTTGGGCCTGTGGTGTGCAACGTACCAAACCTCCTCTTTTGCTACTGATTTGTTTTCAGGCCAGAACCTCCTGCTGCTGCTGGCTTGAATGTGTTTATGCATTTCCTCCAGATGAATAAGATCTGACAAAGTCATCGTAGTGTCCTTTTATCCTCTGAGGAAAAAAAGAACAATAGAAAAAGAGAGTGGTAGGTAGAAAGTGACTACATCTACTACCCAGCTCTGTTACAGCTGGGTTTAAGGAGTCATTATGGAGCAGAGAAATGGAGATACTACAGTTGGACCGGTCTTGGTC
>NW_024582805.1:390445-404941 GCF_018398535.1 Haplochromis burtoni
TCGAGACCACTTTTACGTGGTCTTGGTCTCGGATCCCTCGGTCTTGTCTTGGTCTCGCTGTCTCGATCTTGGTGTCTCAGATCGACACAGTGGTCGGGAGATTTGGAGTCAACAGCATCCATGACACACAACGTAACGTTCGACAGTGTGTCATTCAAAAGCATCAGCTCTAAGAGCCGTGCTTACAGAGCGCTTTGTAGTGAATCAGAGTCGACTCCCACTGAGCGAGAGCCGCTCCTCACTTAATTTCCTTTGGCTGCTCAGCTCTCACACAGCGGCTCAGCTATGCTCCAATCCCTCCATATTGTGGCCAATCACATGCGAGGATATAGGATAATATCATTATGTGAAAAACAGAGAGGGTGAGAGGCGGCAGTCAAGTGGAGCGTGCGTCTGTCCTCTCAGTGAGTGAGACAGTCGACGGCGGTGAGGAGGGCTGTGCATCGCAAAAACACATAAATGTGCCTGAGACACGCAAACCAAGCAGCATCTGGCTGCAGTTTCAAGACTTTGTCTCCGTCTCGACTTGTCTTGTCTTGGTCTCCATACCTTTGGCAGTGTTGGCAAGTTACTTGAAAAAAGTAATATAATCTATAGTTACTAGATTACTTCTCCAAAAAAGTAATCCCGTTAGTTACGATATATTCTAAAAGTAATTAATTACTTGAAAAGTAACTATTGCGTTACTTTAAAAAAAACGTTTAACCCTCTGGGGTCCAGGGCATAATTGGCCATTTTTAACTACTTTTGATGTTTCCTCTATTTCACCTTTAAAAACTGTTTATTTGCCTTGTGTGGTCTCATCAGCACAGCCTCACGTGTCTGAATCTGCAGTCATGTTTTCATTTTGACTGTATTAACACAACTGGTCTAAAATCAGACAAAAAACACAAAATCAGAGTAGAAAAAGTTACATTTTTACTGTAACAACCACAAACATGTTTATTGATCATATTTCATAACTTTAAATGCAAATATAAACTGTGAGTTTTAAAATCATACGCACAAGTTTTGCAAACATCAAAGTTATTTGCAGCCATTTACCTTTTACTCTTTTTAAATAACCATTTCAAACTGTTTACACAACAATCAGCTGTTCTTCAACAAGATGCTACAAATTATTTGTGCCAAATATTTCTGTCCACTATAAAGGAAACATCACAGCCTGATACCTGCAGGTCTGACAGCAGCAGGTGTGTCGCTGCTGTTCCTACCTGGAGACAGCAGTCGCCTCATTGTGCTGACACACAACACAAAACTATCCACAACACTACACACTAACTACACAAGACAACACACTAACTACACAGACAACACATAACTACACACTAACTACACAACACAACACACTAACTACACAACACAACACACTAACTACACAACGAACACACTAACTACACAACACAACACACTAACTACACACACACAACACACTAACTACACAACACTACACACTAACTACACAAGACAACACATTAACTACACACTCCAAATGTCACAAATCTCTCACATCTCAAAACTCTCTCTCTCTCGCGTCACTCCTAAAACTTCTCCTGTTTTTTTTTGTTTTGTTTTTATTTTTTGCTCATAAGCAGAGAGGTCTCGCTGCGCTGTCCTTAGACAGTAAATAATAATATTAATATATATATTATTAGGGGTGCAACGATATTCGTATCGATATTGAACCGTTCGATACAGTGCTTTCGGTTCGGTACGCATATGTATCGAACAATACAACATTTGTAATTTATTTTATCAACTTTTCCTTCTGACGATGCTGTCTGTGTTGAGCGCTCAGTGAATCTGCGTTCGACTACTCCGCCTAGGCTGCACTGTCGAGCGCAGATCCACTGAGCGCTCAACACAGACAGCATAGTCAGAAGGAAGAGCGCAGGGCAAGCTAGCGAGACAGAAGTTAAGCTCTCCTTGCAACAAGGCAAATTGAACCTCATTCAGATCTGGCGTTTGGAATTATTTTGGTTTTCATGTGACGTATGACCCTGAAGGTAAGCGAGTCATGGACTAAAGTAAAACAGTATGTTGGATGTGCCACTGCAATGCTCAATTACATTGGGTGGAACTAGTGTGTTAGCGCAGTTAGCTCGTTAACGTGTTGGCCGTCTAGCCCCATGCACGGGCGATCGGGTAGCTCGTTAACGGAGATTTGCCGTGTTGTGGCTTAAGGTCATTTCAACGAGATTAACCTGAAAGCACTAGTGGGAACACAACGAATATGACTGCACATTTACGCCGACATCATCCTAGTGCAAAGACAAAAACAACAAGCATGCTACAAACTTTACCGAGTCATTTAGACAGCCTGTTAGCACATGATTCTCCTTATGCTGCTGAGAATATAGCCCAGAAGAAGCGGATAGTATAGCTTTTATTTTGGAAAGAGACATTTCTCTGTAATAAACTCTCTTTTCCAAAGATGAGTGATTCTCTCAATAGCAACGCGACAGCATTTTCTTGTTGGTAACGGTAACGGCGTTGTAACGATAGGAATAGTAATTGGTTAGATTACTCGTTACTGAAAAAAGTAACGCTGTTAGTAACGGCGTTACTTGTAAAGCTGTTATTCCCATCACTGCCTCTGGTCTGGGTATTGTCTTGGTCTTGGTTTAGGCGGTCTTGACTACAAGTCTAAGAGATACCAGTGTTGACCTCTGCAGACGAAACTCACTAATCTAGCAACTCTCTTCACAGCTGACACATTTTACTATAACTTAAACGACAATGATAAAATGTTTAAGCCAAACTGTGTCTCTGAAGAATAATTATGGCGAGTTGAGTTGGAGCAGACCGACAAAGGTCAAATGATGCAACTAAATAAAACTCCCATCATAATTAGCCAGATGGCACAATACGGCATCTAATAGCACAGTTTTTAAGGTGGAACAGATCTGAACATCTTTAGGATGAATCCAGAGGAAACATCTCCCTGACAACGAGATAAATCTGTAATGAGATCTAAGTCTGCTGAAAAGGCAAACAGTTCAACTGGTGTTTAATGTAACTGAGGAAGAGTCTGTGCTTTATGGACTCCTCATCATCAGCCTCGACAGTCGCACCAGCTCAGCTGCCGGGTTTCCTTCCAAACGTGACAGAAACTATGAATGGTGACAAAAAAACGTGGATTAATTCCCTGCTTTCTTGGCCACTGTTGTTATTTCATCCCTTTAAATAAAAACTGAATTCTGTTGTGAAAGGTCAAAATAAATATCTGTGATCCTTTTTTGTGCAACTTGGGATCTTTGAATATGTGACAAGCTGCATGACATCATCATCAGTGCATGGAAGGTTAATGAAAGTATAAACCAGTGTGACCAATCTGCAAATGGCAGGGGAGCGACGAGCCACTGTGTAGGTCACACCGGACAGTGCTGTCCAACTTTGGACGTGAAAGGGTTCAGAAAGTTCAGAATTGGGTCATGACTGGGTCATTTTCCCATACACTTAGATATAATATGTAGCTTCTCTCAGGGTTAATAAAAAGACTATGATCCAAAAGCTGAACAAAACTGAAGAAACCCAACACTGCACTCAAATTCACTTCTACACACTAAACAGGGACAATTCAGCTGCCGTGTGTTTTCATCTCATTTAAATTTTATTTCTGTCTTTAAGAAGAAATTAGGAATCAGTTGTATGGAGGACATCATGTAAAGACCTGGACCTTCTCTATGAAAATGGCTTTATATGTCGAACACATCTTAAAATAGCAGACATGTCACTTCAGAGTCCCGCTCCTGAATCTCAGAGCTGACGTCTGTTCGATTATAAATACGAAGGAGAATGCTGGATCAAACTGTACACCCACTTCCTCCCCTCCCAGCGGAGCGATGACCCACCCGCTGACGTGGCTCTAATCTCCTCCACATGTCTGACTCCTCCATACTGTGTCAGCTCTAATTGGCCATTACAGCAGCCATGTGTCGTGGCCCACACTGTAGCCTGGGCTGAACTTTTAGCCTAGCTGATTAGCCGATGTTAGCCTCGCCACTGAGATCAGCAGACAGATCCTTCTGTGATACGATAAAGGTCCCCGCGTGTCATCGCCACAACGTGGCACCAACGTAATGACGCCGTTCCTAATTAGGTGGTTACAAGGCGTGGCGATAAGTGCTGCAGCAACACGTTGCAGATAATCCTGCTAACCTGCAGTTTACCTGGGGGAGGCTGACGTGTGCTTGTTACCCACGAAGAGTCAGATACATACAAACATTGATGTCACACCTTCTACAAAGCCCGAGCTCAGAATGTTGGTCACAAAGGTTAAAGCAAGAAAGTTTCAACAAGATCTTCAGCCTAAGACGATAAATATTTATGTCCTGGAGGCCGATACAGACCAACAAACCGAGCAAACAACTGAATAATAGGGACTGAAATCCTAACAAGCACAATGTTAAACTACTCTTTAGGAATGTTGCTGATCTTCATCTGCGCCAGCAGGTGGCAGCAGTGTGCACAAACTTGTTCTCAAATAATGAGCGCTAATAATCGTAATTATATTTTCACAATAAAGCAGCAATTAAATAAACATCAAACTGTAACAAATTAACTTTTTTTCTAACCTTAAACTTAACTGGCCCCATGACCAGAAGGTTGGGGGTTCAAACCCACTGAACGGCTACCCTGAGGTGCCCCTGAGCAAGGTACTGTCCCTACACACTGCCCCCCAGCTGTACACGTACTACTGTGTAGTCTAATGCAATGCTGTAAGAGAAAGAAAGCATTTAACCCTTTACAGCCGGTCGGAGCAGCACGCTCCATTTTGCGTAACTATTTTTAAATCCCGGTAGCTCTGCAACCACGTAAGCTAGCGCAATAATTTTTTTTGCATATGAAACCAGAGGAGTTGTACTTACATCTGATGCCATCAGCTTGTCCTCGGTCACAGTTTCCTTCCACATATAGTTTTGCAAAAACTGCATAAAAAGCACTTGCAGCAACAAAAACATGATATTCCAGAAACACGCTTCGCCGATCCGATCAGCTGTTTGTAACACTTCCTACGTCCATCAGCGCGAACTATCACATGACCGCATGACCTGCCCGAAACCGGAAGTGACGTCATTATGCGGAAATGTAGTTTTTTTACGATCGGGGCCTTATGAGCCTATACTGGTGTTTTAAAAAGTTATGTTTGACTTTATGACTTTCTGTGTGGTTTCTGGGATGCTGAGGATTCATATTGCACAGCTGGAAATAGTTTATTTTGATGCAGATGCTGTTATTTTGCAAATTTGCATCATAATATTTATTTTCGTTTTTCCTGCAGTATATAAAAATTGGTGTATTTCAAAAATAAAACTATGAAGACACTCAAAATAAATTTCCTGTGGTGGGAAACTATTTTGTGCAACTTTTTTGTATTTACAGTTTTGAGGGATAAGCCTCTTAAATTTCTCTAACTAGAAATATATGTTAAAAAACAAAAACGATTTTCACTTTTTTTGTAGTTTATTGCGCTTTTTTGCAATTTATGTAATTACTATGCACCTAATGCAGATATATTATTAAAGTTTGGACTATAATGGTTGTATTGATGTATAGCAACTTGAAATGCTCCCAAAAATGGCTCCACAGCATGTAAAAATATAATATAAGCTCTGGCGGACTTGGTTCTATGGTAGGTCTTAAAGGGTTAAATAGAATTGTAGAGATCCAGAGTCAAAGCCTGTATTAGTGACGTAATAGGAGTTAGTGTCATATGGTCGCAGTGGTCGCAGCAGGGTACTGTAAAAACACGACAACAGACTGCGTCCTGAATAAGCTCCTGATGATTTTTAATAGAATTTAAAAAGAAACCCTTCACACTGCCTTCCATTGAATGTGTCCCAAAACAAATTAAGCTGTCGGTCTGTGACAGAAACAGCAGTGAGAAGTCAAACGTATCAAATGTATTCACTGTACAATAACGCTGCCAGAGACCTACTGAGACACGACTCGTGGTTCTGCATCCAAAATCCTGAAAGTCAGGAGCTGAGTTAGAACGGCCGTGGCTCGGCTGAGTGAAAGGATAGGTGCCGGCTGCGGTGCGCAGACTCCCAGTCAGGCTTGTGGGCGCTCTCTTCAATGTGATTGAGAATCTGGTATATCTGGCTGCAGTTGGCAAACTCCGTCCCCATGTCAGGTTGAGTTTGAGGATGATGCCTAGTTGATGAAGAAATCTTAAACTGTTTCGCCCATTTCTGTCCATCCACTTTCAGGGTTTGCACTTCGCAGCTCTCTGCTTATTTCCACCTCCATTTGCTTCTTCTTGCACTTCATAGACTAGCTTTGTATGATCCACGTCCAAACTAATCTGTTCTAGGCCTTGGTTCAGACACCACGTTTTAGCTTCAGACCATCCGCCCAACTTTCCTCTGATCGGCTTAAGTCTCCGCTGATCTTGAAACTTTCTCCATCACCTGGATGGAAAAATCACAGCTCTGTTCCTTGTCAACGCTGATTTGAACATTTCCTTGGCCGTACAGAGATCTGTGGAAACAGACACGAGGAGGCTTCACCTTTAATTGATGTGTTTGCAGCTGTACCCAGACCGCCGCGCACCGCCTGCTTATTTCGTGTCGATATCGCCGAGGGGACCGAACACAAACAACAACAACCTGTCCCTGAATTCACTCTATTAGCTTTGAACAGAGCTGTGACTCAGATCGCCTGATTTGCGATCTACCAGTAGCTGAGGGGCTAACAGCAGCTCCAGTCATTAACAGCAGCGCCAGTGCACAGCAAATACACACCGCAGGCTTCTCTGGAAGCCTAGCAACAATGTACCTGATTGGGCTAATTACACACTCTTATGCTGTTGTGTTCAGACCACCAGTCCTGAATTAATAACCTCAATCACTTTCTTTGGCTTTGACAGAATCAGACATCAGCAGGTTCAGCTGAGTGAAGCTTTAACAGCCTCTGACACCAGCTAAATGATCTCATTTATGATTTAGATATTTTGATCAGCTCCACATCAAAGGGCTGATTTCAGGACCGCAAACAGAGAGTAAACAAACCTGCACGACTTTCTCTCACTGCGTTTGAGTATCGAACGTCGTGTCAGCCAGCGACTCATCCAATGTTGATGCAGCTCAACAGCCAGCGAACGCTTTGGGCAGTTTCACATCGTGACGCCTTTCAGCTGTTGGCCTTTACGTGCACGTAACGACGTCCTGACGCGGTGCAACACTTAGCTCAGCTTGAAACGTGACGAAGAGCAAAGCAGGTAAACAAGCTTTTTCTCCAGCTCATTTGAAATCCTGAGCAGCCAAACAGGTCTGAGCGAACTCTCAGCAGAGCTGTAAACAACTAAGCTGCCGGCCGCCTGTCCTCTGATGCATGCTGGGAAACAGACAAACAAAGAAAAGCGGCTGTATTCGAACGCTAGCGTCACACTGCCAAAGCCCAGCAGCCTGAGAGAACGAGGTGTGGCGAGAAGCTGGGCTTTCTGGGCTGAGGAGGCTTGAAAGTAGGACTGTGTCTGTGCTGACGGGCCCACGCTGAACAGAATGAGGGCGGCTGCACCGCGACGCCTGCTGTCAGACTGTTTCAGCACCAACCTGAAGAAGTGCTTCAGAAAACCGAAGGATGGATGGGAGGAACAAATGGTGTTCGAGTGACAGCTTTTTGTGTGCTTACGTGATGCTCCGTCATGCTCCGGTTGAGGTCAGCTGTGCTGTGGGGCTACAGCCGCCCCACAGCAACAGGCTGGAAACCTGCGCACCCACAGCGCTACCAGCTAAGCGAGGTCAAATTGGAAAAAAATGGGAATATTCCTTTTCCCGAACAAATCCAGTGATCCTCCCCTTCGCTGCACTCACAGAGAAAACAAAGCTAAGCGGCAGAGACGCGTCTTCCGAGGCCGCTCGCTCCTGCCGAGCCGCCGTGGGACGATCGGCGCAGAGATGGAGATCCAGAATGATTCCTCCCAGTGAGGAGCAGCACTCCTGTGCTCAGCGTGTGCCGGTGAAACATAAGAGAGGTGCATGTTGTCTCTCCCTCTCTGTTAACATGCCGTTTCCCCCTCGGCCTCCTCCTGGGAGCAGCCGGTACCGGAATAACAGACGTTCACGCCATGTCTCCTTCAATGGGAAGAAAATGCAATAAAGTCGGTGCAGAAACCAATCAGCGATTCATTAACTCGACTCTTGCTTTTTAGAATATTAATGAAATTTTCTGAGGTTAAATTAAATCTAAGATTTTTTAAACCTTTTTCATTCCACATGAAATGGAATTTAAACCAGTTTATCCAGTAAACTGTTTAAAGCGTCACTGAAAACCAGCAGAGGCGCCACTTTCTCCTCTGGGAGTAAAGTAGTAGTCAGTAAGCTAAGCTGAAGATGTGCAGTTTTAATAACTGCTCTCAGTCATTTATTTAGGAAGAAAACAACAGAGACCATATTCTGACTGTGATTGATGGAGGCTACCATCAGTGTGATGCTGTTAGTCTTACAGGCTCCGTCTCTGCACAGCGTCCCATGTGTCAGTCTTTCTGACTCTTTGACCTTCTGTACTGGAGCGCCGACCCCCCCCCGTGCATCCACACGACGCAGACCCCAGCGAGCTACCGTCACCCTGCGTTTGGTTTTAGAGCTTTTCTGCTGCTCTGCTGTTTCCAAACTTTAAGTTAGATGACGTGGAGGTCGGGTGATGAGCGGGAACACCTGTGTTTGTCGGTCCAGGGTCTCACTCTCTGCACAAACCACAACTCCTTTTTCTCAGTAACACTGCTGCTGTTTGACAGACACACACACACACACACACACACACACACACACACACACACACACACACACCTGAAGATTAATTCAATCATTCCCAGCTCTGAATTCTGTAAACACAGAAACAGACAATATTTCCCGTCCAGGACGGTCGACCGTCTCGATTGGCTTCAGACAGCAGACTCACACTTGATTTATCAGAGGCAGTGTGTGTGTGTGTGTGTGTGTGTGTGTGTGTGTGTGTGTGTGTGTGTGTGTGCTGGGGGCGCTGACCTGCAGATGTATTAAGCAGGAGTTTGTTTCCTGACGCTGCTCTGATCACGACTCGTGTGAGAGCGTGTGAGGGGTGGTGAACACAGAAGCTACAGGTGAGCTGCTCCTCTGAAAACCTGGCAGAAACACAGATTCAATCTGACAGGAGACACACACATACACACACACACACACACACACACACACACACACACACACACACACACACACACACACACACAAGCCAGAACACGACAAACTCCAGCAGCTTTGACCCCAAACATCCATCCTCCGCCTGCAGCACAGCCAGGAGATGAGTGTGTGTGTTGCAGAGCTGGTTCCTCCATGTGTTGCAGCAAAGCAGCCAGCAGTGCTGCGATGCTCCACCGAGCAATGTTGACTAAACAGCTCAGTGTGTGTGTGTGTGTGTGTGTGTGTGTGTGTGTGTGTGTGTGTGTGTGTGTGTGTGTGTGTGTGTTTTCATGCATTCAAATCATTGCTCTCCTACAGAGACTCACACAGCAGCACTTCAGTGTCTTTATTATTGGAGGTGAGCAGATTGATGATGAGACTCAAACTACCAACCTCCAGTCTTGCTCCGGAGCTGTGGAAGTATTCTGGGATGTCAAGCTGGAAGGATTTCTTTGATGACTCGAGCTCAGCAGACGTCGTATCGTCTCATACTTGTGCCTCTACATTGTGTGCGGCACTTCCTCCAAAGCCTTTGGTTGGATTTTATTTTGGGGAAGTAGACGATGGGGTAGATAAAGCCAAATATGGAGAAGATGGTGTGTTTTTAATACCGTGCACACGGTTCAGGCTGTGTCTGGTGAGACAACAAGCCGAGGTAAAAATAAGATGAAAGGTTCCTGGTCTCCCTCCTCGGCCGACGTGTTGCCTGCAGCCGCAGCAGCGATGCACGCCTGTGAAATGCAGGTCGGTTGAATACAGACGTTTGCTTTCTGCAGGGGTTTAAGGTCAGCGGGGAAGTGTTCACAAAGCAGCTCGCTCTGAAAATAGCAGCCACTCTGCAAACTGTTAAAAACCCAACAAGCTGATCTTCAAACACACATCGCCCATGTGAGGTTTCTGTTTGTGGGGACGATTTGACCTTTGGGTCAGAGACGCAGCACCGAGGGCTCACAGGGCTGCAAACCATTTCAGGGCCTTTCAAACTCCGCTTTGTAAATTCTTTGTCACGTCAGAGAGACAAAGGAGAAAATACTGATGTCACAGTGATGTCAGGAAGCGATCTGCGAGTTATCAGCGAATCCACAGCTGCTTGAAAAGCTCTTGGTCCCGTTCGTTAACACACTTTCCCGTCAAACTTACCCACAATCCCCCGAGAGCCCAATTCACAATCTGCTGTTCCTTTCCACGAGGTGAAGCTGGCGATAGCTGACCCGTATCATGTGACTTTCCTAGTTTTGGTGGGACTGCAGGCCACAGATTTGAAGCATCAGCAGGACTCTAATTGATTTCTTTAAATCATTGCCGTTGGTTACGAGAACGTACCCGGGGCCCGCAGCACGAACATCTGCGGCGCCTCTGCGGCGTCTGAATAATCGCAGCTCATCCCTCACTGCTCGTTAGCATCGATTGCTGTGAAACAATTATCTGAAAAGTTGGAGGAACTCTAAGACTTTCTTGTCTGCTTAAGCTTTTAAAGCACCGTCCCGCAGCCCCCCACATGAAGACCCATTAATTATCATCCCATCACCGTTAGATAGACTTCACATTATTTTGCTGCCTCTTTCTAAGCGTTTTACTGGAAGCAGGAAACGGTTTTGGTGGTGTCGTGAAAGCTACGGCACAAAGCAGCACTGATGGAAGGGTAAGCATCAGCTTCCTCAGAACAAAGCTGTGGAGACACCTGATAGAGGAACGAGTGGAGACACCTGGGCAGGAAGGAGCACACGTCTGCTTGGTGGATAGAGAAAAGCAGAAATCCTCTCTCACTTCACCGTATGGCCTCATCTGGTTCTGCAGTCTGTGCTGCGAAGGAACAGAGTGCATTGGCTTTGTGTGTGTGTGTGTGTGTGTGTGTGTGTGTGTGTGTGTGTGTACGGAGAGATGTGCATAACTGAGTGTCGCTGCCATCTTCTTGGGAAACACACAAACACCAATGCTGTTTTAGTAGAAGCACCACAAGCTATCACAGTACCACCAACTTATGGCCGATAACTACAGTATGTGTAACCAGCGCGTGGACCAGTGAATTTCCAAATCTTAACACACAAAGTCGTTCGTGTATCTCAGCATCATGTGTTTGCCAGTAAAAGTGGAAACAAACAAACAGATCTGATGCTCCCAGTTTTCAGTGTTTTGCAGAGAGCGAGCTCATTAAAGGTGTGCAGAGGTTCCTATTGGGGGTCGAGCGGGGCCAGGAAGTACTCCGCGTATCGAGCTGGAGCTGCTTTTTGTTGCACTTCATATTCTGAAGCCTTTCATCTTCATTTCCTGCCTGAAGTAAAGCTAAGAGGCAGGATCGATGAGAGATCAGAGCCTCCGGGAGGAATTAGTGTTTCATGGAAAGGTCACGGTGTCCATATTTAGTTATGTATTTATCAGTATAAAAACGATACTGAAATCATTTCAGGCTAATGTAACCAGGTAATACTGTTATAATTACCCAATCCGATCCTGGTATACCTGGCTGACCGCACCTGAGCTAGCGTCATTATCGGTTAGAGCAGCGGCCCCTTTTTTGTGCCACGGACCGGTTTTCACAGAGCGGACAAACAAATACGGTAAAGACCGTCCAATAATAATGTTGCTGTTAGGGCCAGAAGCTCAACGATGACTCATGACATCTTTACCACCAGGCGTGATGGCACTAATGTAGTAACTGCTCATATACACGGCTTTAATAATGGAAACCTGGTTCTTGTGACTCGAGGTTATGACTTCAACATAAAACTGCTGAGACCAGCAGGTACTGATAGATACTACCAGGTACTGCAGTATCCAGGGGCCACTGGGTACTGCGCTGAACTGCAGAATTCAGTGCAGTTGAAAAATGCACTGAATTTAAAAAAACGTACGCAAACATTATAGATTTGACACTGAAGCTCCAGATTTAATGACTGCTGATGTGTAAGCTGCGTATAAACTTCTTTACTAAATAAAGCCTGCAGTGAAAGAAGTAAAGCTGTAGTACATAAATGCCACGGTTAGCCTCGGTGAAAACCAACAGCCCCATTAAAAGGTGCTTTTCTCTGGAAGGAACTGAAGGAGCGCAGTGCACAATTACACTGATGCAGGAATATTAATAATAATAATGAAAGAAGAAAGCTGACAGAGGGATCCTCCTGCAGCTGCGCTGCTGCAGCTCGACCGAAGCGATCAGTCAGCGCACGTCTCCTTCCAACAGCAGACAACAAACGTTGCAGCCCCTTCACATTTATATGAATCTCTATGAATAATTCAGCCCTGGTCATAACTGAGACACTTTCACAGCAGAACATGAATCCACATCCACGTCAGATCTCTTTCCTGGCACGAGCTCTGAAGCTGACCTTTTTAAAACATCGACCCAGGAGCACAAAATCAAACGTCTCTGTAACGTCATTACAGCGATCCACAGGCCCCGCGCCGCCCACCGCAATATTTCACACGGCAGTTACACCGCTGGTTACTCTCATCTACGTCAGCCTCCATCATCCCCCCCTTCATTCTTCTGGTTTCTCAAATGTTGTAGAACAGAAGAGCTTGTTGGCTAAAAGTGAGACATTAATAACTGAATCAATAACCAAGCATTCGGTGTGGAAGCACAAAATGTTTGTCATGCCAGTAATAAATGTGTCTTTATTACCCAGGGAGAAATTATCATCAGGGATGAGGTCTGACGTAAAGCCAGGACACAATTATTCCCTCATAAAGTTCGTCTAATAAACATAAAAACTTTTCTCTGATCACACATCCAGGAAAGCTGCACGCTCAGAAACAGGCCAGGCTTTCACAGGACACCACCTCAACCCCACTCTGTGACGGTTAATCCACCAGTGGGCACCACCTCTGGGATCTAAATGATCAGTTACAGGAAGGGTGTTTCTGAACTGATGGATTCGTTTTGAATATTGAAGGTGCTTCTCAGAGAAGTCCAGTGTCCATGAAAAATGAAATGTATATATGTGCAGGATGACTTCAGATTTATTTTTTCAGTTGAGTCCGACTTGAAATGAGCGAACTGTAAGAAAGGCCACACGCGTGTCGGCCTGCTGATCAGCTGTGTGAGCAGGAACAGCTGCTGGCAGAGCAAACAATGGAAACAGTTTCCAGTTGAAATGCTGAGAGCGTCTGCAGGTCTAAGCCAAGAGTCAAATAGCTCAATGCAGTGGGGTTGAATTAAGAACAGCGCACAAATAAATGAAGTGCATGTTCGATGGCAGCCTGCAGAGTTTGATCATCATCATCGTCACGGGAGGATAAAGGCGATCCTCCTGCGGACAGCGGCGAGCGAGTTCAGCTGGAGCAAAGCAGCTTTAGCCGAACAACTTTCATGCGCGTTTCCATTGTTTGCTTTTGGGCTCATTTGTACAATGAACTCTCCCTGAAGCTCTTCTGTTTCCTGCTCGGCGTTAACGGTGTGCGTCTCCCGAAGCCATTAACGGTAAACAGAGGTGATTTTCCTCCATTGCGGTGAAGCAGGATATCAATACAGCTGCCTCAATTATCCACTGCGTGCAGCCCAGACAGTGACGGAGGAGGTTTGACCCCCTTAAAGCTTCCATCAGCTGAGCTCACTCCACCTGTGGTATGTGCGGGAAAGGAGAGGAGGAAAAATGATGGAGGCTCCATAATCGTTATCTCCCTCCGCCATTACTTACTGCAGGTAATAGCATTCCCAGACAGAAGCTCTTTAGGAGCCGCGGCTGATTGTGGCATCTAATAGAGGGGGATGGATGTGACCGGGTTTAAAGGCGGAGACGTTCCAAGTCAAAGTCGCTCCATGATAGCGAGTTTAATAGGCGAAGGAAACGTCCCCATTTCAACCAGACTTGGTTTGAATATATTCCTGCAGAGCTTCAGCTGTTTATGAGTCCTCATGCGCACGAGTCTCCAGGTGAGTTAAGGTGAGCTGCGCTGCACAGAGTAATGATTAATACTTATAATAACTGTTTGCTGAAGTCTTCTCCTGTGGAGGTTCGGCTTTGCCAGCAGACATGAATCCTTAGATTGTGGAACCGTGGCATGTGTGTGATCGGTATCATGTTGTGTTTAAGTGCCAGTGTGTTCATTTCAGCCTTCGTCTCCCTCGCCTACTTACTTTGGACAGAAACAAAGATTTGTGGCAACAACAGTAAAACTAGAAAACTTGAAAAGCTGAAATGATGCAGATGTTCTGACTACACGTCAGACAAAACATTTGATCCTGCGTGCACTGCTGCTGCAGTCCTTCAGTCTGAGAGCCGAAGAAGAAGAAGAGGAATAAGAGCGACGGGCCACGCGGCACACCGTCCTTCTACAGAGTCCGTGTGCAGCAGGAGCAGTGTTGGTCAAGTTACTTGAAAAAAGTAATCAG
>NW_024582805.1:405132-407388 GCF_018398535.1 Haplochromis burtoni
AGGAGAGATTTATTAGTTTTAATCTTTTAACTTTATGCATCAAGCAAACATTTAATTATCTGCAACATTCTCTGACTGGAAGAAATTAGTTTAACATTTAAACCTATTTTCTGCACATTCCAGCACATAAAATAAAATATTTTTTGTGTTTACACTCAGTCTTTCAAATAGATGCAAGTAAAACACAGCAGAAAATAAATAAAGTCAAAGACTCAGCGGTCCTGTTGCTCTATTTTCACCTGTAAAGCAGGAGTGGGGCAGGCGGAGGGTTACCCTGGTGCAGGTGTGCCGCGGTCAGTGGAAGAATCCGCGAGTTTCTCTGTGAGTTTCCCATTACGTCGTAGCTACTCGGTGCTTGTTGGAAGTTTAGGGGTTTTTTCGCTGTAAAAAGAAGTTTTCTTCCCACGCACAGCGGACACTAATGTTTTTGTCACTTTTTATGGAATCAAACTCAAAGTAAGGTCAGTACTTCCACGCTTTAAACGCTGCACGCTCATACTCTCTCGCACTCGATATGTGATCCATTGTTGATCTGCACACAGCTGTTGTCACGAACGCGCACTCGCTTACGTCACTGTCATGAGACATTCTCGCAAAAAATCACGGTTTTAGTAACGCAGTAACGCAGCGTTCCTACGGGAAAGTAACGGTAATCTAATTACCGTTTTTGCAATAGTAATCCCTTACTTTACTTGTTACCTGAAAAAAGTAATCGGATTACAGTATCAGGAGATATTAGCAGGAAGTCGTTTTCACTTCAGACCTATTTATAATCTCATCTTCATAATCATATTAGAAAGTGATTCACATTTAAAGTACTGAAATATATTTAAAAAACAAGCTGTTTTTCTGTCAGGACCCAAATGCAGAAACAAGGAAGTCACCTGGGACTCTGTGAGGAAACACAGGACAGAGTGGAGGCATCTGGTCACACAGCTGAACAGAATCTGCTGACCAACCAAGGGAAGCAAAGAAGAACACCACACGAGACGAAGGACCTTCAAACTAAAACAGGAAACACAACCTGAGACCGACACATGCAACCCTGACAGCACAGAGACACAACACGGGGAGATGAACAATGAAGATGAAATATCACAACAACCCAGGAAATAAACACCAAAGGGAAACTGTGACCATGGTAACACCAGTGATCGTAAAATCGAAGAAGCCCAGGACCGCGGCATTTTCTGCAGCGCAGATTTAACGCGAGTTTTATTCTGGGCCACGGTGTAACGTAACCAACGACCCAGTGATCACCGCCATGAGCCGGCCGAAAGGAAAAACATCATCTCTGTTTTATTGTTGGTGTTTTTCTTCAGGTGGGAACAAAGAAAATGCGGCGTGTAAAAGGACGAGGGAGATCTTGGATGGTATTTCACTCACGTGGGACTAAGAGGATGATCATGATTTACCTGAAATACTCCGCGTGAATAAAATCTCAGTCATGAACTCAATTTTATTCACAAAAAAGAACATATCAGGTGTTTAACCTGACATTTCTTCGATGGCAGCAGCAGGTCTCATTTTGCAGCTAATGAGGTCAAGAGCTCGCTTGTTGCTCCTATGACTCCCATGATGCACTGGGTGTTTCTTCTTCACTCACTACGTGTTAATAGACCTCTCTGCACTGAATCGTACTTGTTATCGGTCGCAGCAGGTGGCTCCGCCCCTCCCTGAGCCCGGTTCTGCCTGAGTGGGAGTTTTTCCTTCCCACTGTCGCCAAAGTGCTCGCTCATAGGGGTCATATGATTGATAGAAAGCATCTTCGAGAGGCAGAGGATCACCAAAACTGGAGCAATTTCAGAATAATGTTTATTCTGAAAGCATCGGTGGACCTGGCAGCTGGCACATCTGGAAAGGCTCCATCAACAACACGTGCTCCACGCACACGTGTTTTCCAGGGGCCGCCTCCACATTTAAACAGCACACCGGACCCACAGACGACCCACAGATTAAGAATTTACTGCATCAATCAAACTCTTTTCTTTTAACACCTCCAGGTTATTATCACGCCTCTGAACTAAAGCACCCGCGGTTAACTGTCCAATAGAATCTGATAAACACGAAGAAGCTGTGAGAGCGTTCGGGAAGCGCAGGCCTCCATAATCAGCCAATCAAGTCGTGCAGGAGCTCATCTCAGAACCCACCTCTCCTCCATTATTTCAGATCAAAATTCAAATCAGTCTCAGCCCGTCACTGCGCCTCACGCACACACACACACACACACACACACACACACACACACACACACAC
>NW_024582805.1:408073-414724 GCF_018398535.1 Haplochromis burtoni
CACACGGGGGTTCACCAGCTGAATAAAGACTCATTGATCTGCTCTTCCTACGTGGGACCATGACTCCTGAGTCTTCTGTACTATTATCGCACATAAAAAGATGAAGGATTGAATGCAGGGCGCACGGAGCCTGACCGCCGGACGCCTACGATGACGCAGTCCAACACATGCAGAGGAGAGGAAGAGGAGGAGGAGGGAGGCACATTTAGGATGCAGGCTATATCCAGCACAGAGATTTAGAAAAGATGGACAGAGAGGGAGAGGAGGAGGAGAGGAGGGAAGACACACAGGATGGTATAAGTTAATCCCCAGAGGAAGTGGATCTGTGTCTGGATGAGGCGTGGCGTTTAAATATGTAGCCAAAGCTCCACAGTAATAATTATGGCCTATTTTCCAGCAAAGGGGTTTCACCTGTAATTTCACTTCGTCCTCAGCCTCGTCCTTGGACTTTAGAGTCGGAGGGAGGAAATAGAAAGTTTTGGCTCATCTAACAGGAACACACAGCTGTGATTAACAAACGATCATTTTAACATTAAAATGATGCAGAATTGGCCATTAGCATCTCTGTTGGACAGTCACCAGATTACTGCCAGACTCGAGACGACGCTATTCTCTGAAATGTCCTTTATTGGTGGATTTCTGCGTACACCTTCAAGGAGCAGAGATAACGGTGTTATCACAGGATGTGTGTGTGTTCAACAATGCAGCGACTTGTATGCTGAGAGGCGTCCAAACTCTGCGTCTGAGTAAATCCAGCTTTGCTCTCGTGTTTTCTCCGTTTCATCCATAACCTTTGAAGCTGCTGGTAGTTCACACGACAGCAAAGACCTTCCAAAGCACTCCAGCGATTTCATCCACTTATGAGAAGAGCTGCATTTCTTTTACTCGCTGTACTTTTCATCAAACTCTGCATAGCTCACACCTAGCTGTGCACGGAGGAGAACACGCTGACCTGCAGGAGCCCACCATAGCGGACTTTGGGAGCTTTCTGTTAGCGGAGATTTCCAAAAACAAGAGTGAGTCTCAGCTCATATTAGCAGGAAGCATAAGTGATACTGGATGTAAAATCCAGGCAACTATTCTTAACCTCCTAGGACCTGCGTCCACATATGTGGACGTCACATTTTGGGTTATTTAGACCAAAATACTCAATTTTGCTCTACAAGGGCCTGATATCCACTTACGAGGACGTTATCCTGCTACTGTTCTATCAACATTTTAAACAAATGTCCTCATGTGTGGCTCTGATCTTCCTTAGAAACAAAAATCAGGTAAAAAGAAAATTGGTAATTCTTTGTTTTTACCTTCATAAGGTCCCAATCAGCCCAAATATCAAAGTGAAATTAAAAATGCTGCTGTGGAAGAGTTCGGGTCTTAGGAGGTTAATGCCAGCTCAAATCAGCTGATAACCAGTTAGTAAACGTCACAGTGATGCTGCAAGCCACTTTGCAACCAGCCCCTACCTGTCTCTGCCATTCATGCTGTATCTGACACCAGATCTGTTGTCTTTGGTGCCGAATGTGTTCAATAAAAGGGGCAAAAAAGCGCAGCTACTACTCACACCATATGTTTGCCATCATTAAACTTTTATCCCTCTAAAGTTTTGCCTATAACTAAAGCAGCACAGCAAATATCAAAAATCGACCTGATCGATTCAAAGCACCAGGAGTAAAAATGTGTGCTGCGTCGCAGTCGTGTGCAGCAGCGGTTCAGACGACGGCAGGAAGCCACAAACCTGCACGCCTCCCACAGGGTCACGCCTTTGTCTCTGCATGCAGCACAGCAGCCGACACGGCGCTCTCACCTGCACCAGCAGAAGGATCAAAGTGGAAAGAAACAAGATCTTCACTGAACAAATGTCCAGGAAGTTTATATCCACTGATGAGCCACCGGGAATATCACCGTCAACTGTTCCCTTCAAAATAAGAGTCTTCAACAAAATGTAGCACAACAACATCTCAGCATTTAACCACAGCCTGTACATAAACGATGGACATCACCACCGCTCTGTCACTAATGGGTTTCTGGATTCTCGGGGAAAAGATAACACAGCTTCCTGCTGATGCTAACACCATGTTACATAGAGATGTCGATCAATGGTGCGAGCAGCTCACCCTGACAGGTGCAGTCGTGAATGGTGTGAATATTGAATATTGTTGGTGCAGTGAAGTGAAAATGACAGTTCTTATGTGTTTGCAGTGTTAGCATGTTCCTCTTGTCACATGAATGAGTCCAACATGTTCAATCCAAGCAACAGCCCCCGAATTCAGGAGAAGAAGCCAGAACCTGTTTCAGTCTCAACAAACCTCAGCCTAGCAAACCTTTGTGTGATACTGCGACTGCCTGTTTCCATCCATCACATCATCTTGGAACAAAACTGGGAGGGACAGAGGAAGGAGAGAGGGAGAGGAGGCAGGAAAACTGAAGTACTCACGGAATGAAGATGAGGACACGAGGAGCCGATATCAAAGGATTGCTTCGGATGACGGAGGTCGGTTAAGTCTGGGAAAAGTCCGGGTCGGACGGTCACTGCAGAGAGTACGATCCACAGAGGAGAGCTTGGAAAAGCTCCAGGGGAGAGGAGGGAGTTTAAGAAGAGGAACTGAAGCTTCGGGGACGGTCGATGGGAGAAAATAAAGTCTGTGCTCCGTCCTCTGCAGATTCAGCCTCTCGCTGCTTTCTGCCCTCTCCTCTATAATACTTTTATCTCACTCTTGATATGGAGATTGTGAAAACTGCAGGGAGACTGGACATGTCCATACTGGGACTGTGTGTCTGGAAGGTGGGATGAAAAGGGACTTGGAAAGGGTGAGGGAGATGGGGAATGTCTCTGAAGGGAGATCCGAGTGAAAGTGTTTGCAGAAGGTAAAGAAAGAGCATTTACGGCAGGAGACAGAGGGCCTTGCCTTTATTTCTCTGTTCTGTTTTTCTCTCGAGAAAAACTCTTGAAGACAGATTTCTTTTGTAGAGGAGATGAGGCGAGCACCCGGCGAGGGCAGCAACAAACTCAATTAGAGATGGACGGAGATAATGGTGTGTATCGGTGGCACCTGCTCTGCCTCCTCTTTCTCTTCTGTCTGCTTTTTCCACCTGACTGCCAAGATTAAGGCATATAATCAAATTCTCTTAATTGGCCCTGATTGTGGAGACGAGCCAGGAGTCTCTCCTCGTGCTCTGCCGCTCCGTGCAGGGAATGACAAAGAGTCCCGGGCGGCCGGAGCTCCTGTCAGTCACGAATCTGGGCACCCACAATCGACTCCACCTGTTGACTCACACCTGGCTGTTGCGTCTGCTGAGGGTTGCCTCCCCAATCCGGCCGTATCCATATCTACTCCTCCCTTCTATCGATCACCCAGAATGGACGGCGGGCCCCTCCCTAACCCCGCCTCCGGCTTTGTTCTCAGGCTCTCTTCTTCTGTCGTTGTGTTTGTGTCTAATCGCGGCTGCTCCCCCCGTGTCTAATCCCCATCTAGATCTACTGTTGCTAATTGGTTTCAGGTGGCACCGGGAGAAAAGGAGGGCGGTGGGGAAGATTTCATGCCGCCGTCACCATTAATTAAAAAGATGATTACTCAGAATACAAAGATTAAAGATGAAAATAGGAAGCGCCGTGGCTGATAATGAGCCGGTAGCACTTTGTGAACCCTCGCTCAGCGTCTCAGTTTGTGTTTTGTGGGAGTGAGCGTTCGCTCATCCGGCAGCGATCGGCCTGTTTGAAGGAAAGTTTGTGGGAGGGCTCTTCAGGTCGTCCTGGCTACATGTTAGGAGGAGCCACACGTCACCTCCTGCGAGGCGACATCGCGAAGAATTGTGTCGAGAAAAGAGCGGCGTGGTTTCTTTTACATCCACCGTGTCCAGGCTGCAGATCGGCGTCAGTGTGGAAACAGGAAATGACAGAAACAAAGAGCATCCAGATCAGCCGAGACGTCTTCTGTCTTTGGTGTCCTCAGAGTCCCGGCCTCCGGCGGGGCTGCTGATTAGCAGGCAGGTCAGTAAAGCCGCCAGGAAGGCTCAGGCCTGCGGCTTTTTTGGTAACGATGGATTCGATGAGGTCGAGGAGATTCTGATGATACCTGCAGTGAAAAGAAAAACAGCGTTCGGTTTCAGCAGATTCGTATTAATGCAGGTTAATTCTTTCCAAACGGGAAAAACTCAGACTCCAGTTTTAGAGCGTTTCAGCTTTAATATGAGCTTCACTGGAGATCTGGAGGAGGTTTAATATAAAACCCATGTTTTCCTCTTTATCACATCTGCTTTGCTGAAAAGCCTCACAGATCGTAATTAAGTGAAGAGGGTATTATGACAGAGACAAATGCTGCAGAGCCTGTTTTCTAAAACCTGTGGTCTCATTCAGCTGTGGTATATACTCAGTTATATTAGTCTAAGGAGCCTTATGGTGGAGGATGCATATACCAAACTGCAGCCAAGGAGGTTTAACTGGAACGTGTCACACGAGTCCATCAGTCGGCTTTGGTTGAGCTTTGACACCAAAGTTTTGTGATGCACAAACATGCATTTGTTTTCTAACTGACCACCAGGGCGTCTTGGATCCTGGCGCCCAGGTGTTGCAGAACAACCCCCCCCAGCTGGAGGTTTCTTCCTTTTCCAATGTTGCCAGACACTTAATCATAAGGGTTCATATGACTGTATATTTTCCCTGTATCATTGTAGGGCTCTCACCTTACAATACAAGGCGCCGTGATTTGGTGCTATATAAACAGAATAAGATTGAATTGAATTGAAGGGAACATAAGTCATGATCTTTTCCTGAGCGTAACCCAGTAGCTTTAGGGCCTAAATTACAGTACAAGTTAAAATGAAACCAGGCTGGGCTCGAGTCTACTGGTCTAACGTCGTGTGTTTGGAGGCTTTCTAAACTCCTCAGAAAGCCTCCAATTCAGCATTTTTACCTGCAGCCAGTAACAGACACAGGTTTCACATAAACACAACGCAGTCACACAAGTAAGGACTTACACGTTATATTGTTTTAGAGATTATGGAAAGAAGCTATTTGTAAATACAAGACTTTCACCTCACCTTCTTTGTCTATAAATGTCTTCTCATCTTTATTTCCACACAAGAAAAAACTAACAAAAAAAACTGAAAAGAAAATTCAGTCGAGATGAAAACAACAAACACGATTATTGAAAACTTCCTTCAGCCAAAAACACAGAAACAACAGAAGTCGATGAGTGAGAGGAGCCAATAAAAACATTGAAATGACGGCAGAGTGGGAGGAGCAATGAGGTTTACACGTTCATCGTGTCCACACAGGGAAAAGGACCAGAAGGAGAAAAGACAAAGGGCTGATGTAGCATCATCTAACTCAGACCTTCCCAAAGTGTGGGGCCCGCCCCCTAGGGGCGGAGAGCCATTGCAGGGGGGGTGGCGTGGTATGAAAAGGAAAAAAACAAAACAAAAAACAACAACGCTTGGACACTGCTAGCACGGCGCCCGCACAAACACAAAGCAGGAGATGAAGCATCGCTGAATGTTTCCAAACCAACTTCATTCTAAGCCAAAGACTAGAAAACATGGTGAAGCCAATCTTC
The DNA here is from genome assembly GCF_018398535.1 of Haplochromis burtoni. Classification (NCBI taxonomy): domain Eukaryota; kingdom Metazoa; phylum Chordata; class Actinopteri; order Cichliformes; family Cichlidae; genus Haplochromis; species Haplochromis burtoni. Next base: position 413,626 of record NW_024582805.1, read on the forward strand.
CCTTTGGCTTCACCTGCACAGGTGCCGAGGTAGGTCTCCCTGCAGGATTGGTTTTCCCTTCGTGGAGAGCAGCTAACAATTTATTTTCACTTTCTGTATATTTCAGTTAGAAATAAGAAACAGCAAAGAGAAGCCTTGAGCGAGGAAAGGCTTAAAAAGATCTTCAGTAAAATCAAGAACAGCCAGCCTTGTGTGGAGATCTCGTCTATTTTGTTCGCTGCAGGCTAGCTTCACATGGTCACGTGTCGTGAGGGCAGTGCACCCCCTGTGGTGAAAACAACACTTTGTAATGGCAGGGGTGTGATGGCATACAGCCAGTGAGTCTGTGTGTTGGAAAACTGGACAGCTGCCCTTGTAATGATGTTGTTATCTCACTGTGTCTTTTGCGCTGTCTCCAGATGCAGAATGAATTGTGTCATTCTGCCACGGCCTTCTGGAAATATGGCTGAAACTTTCCTGATGCCTAATTTAAAGAACAAGTACAAGGCCACTAAGCAGCATCAGCTTGGATAACGCTGCAAACAAACTTATAAATCTGATTTTAGCACCAGGGTTGGTTGGAGCCTTTCCCAGCTTTCTCAGAGGAAGAGGTCACCGGTCTCATCCGGCTATCCACGCTCACATCTACAGTCAGTTTAAATCAGCGGTTAATCTAACAAGCAGGCACGTGGATAAACTGAAAACACAACTTTAATTGGAAGCTGGAGAAAAATGTCCATTAGCAGTCCAAAGCTGAGTAAGGGTACCAGAATCCAAAATACTGGAACAGGAGCAGGAGACCACGAAGAAGATGAACCGACCGAGAAGACAGCCAGAGAAACGTGGCACAGGTGGACAGAATCAAACCAACGAGACGAAAAAGTCGAGGGGAAGAAGACACTGTCATGGTCCTGGGTCGTTGACCCAGCGTTTTGTGTTTTTTCTGATCTGTATTAGTTTAGGGTTAACCTGAAGCTTGGTGTATTGTCAGCCCTACCTGTGTCTGTCCTTGGTGCTCTGTTCATGTCCCCGTGTTGTGTTGTACATCAGTCTGTTTCCTGTTTTATTTTGAAGGATCGTGTTCTGGATTTCCTGTTCTGTTCTGAAGGTCTGTGTCTGT